>NC_057801.1:722147984-722320139 GCF_018294505.1 Triticum aestivum
CCATGTCTAGAAATAAACCAAGATTCAGGTCGCCGCCGTTGTTCTCATGAGCGAGAGGGTAGGTAAGTTTGCAACCATTTGAAGTATGTTACCTATGTCTCACTTATTGTGAGACTTAACTTCGCCTTGCCTCTCGTATGGCACCACTAGGTTGGTCCAGAACTATAGCTGCTACATCTTTTCCTTTTCCTATGTGAGTTTTAATCGGTTTCATTGTTTTAGATTAGCTTTTCTTTGATTTTCCTTCTTTCCTTTTTTTTATTTTTTCTTTATTTTTCGTTGGTGTTCTTCAATTTCCTATGTTTCTTTCTTCATTTTCAGTGGATTTTTTTTCATACATGTCTACATTTTCCCTATACGTTGTACATTTTTTGGATCCATCCGGAACATTTTTTATACATGTTTAACATTTTTTCAAATACATGATTAAGATTTTTTTTTCAAATATATGTTTTGATTTCTATTTGTTTATACACATTATACATTTTTTGCATACATCGAATTATTCCTATACACATTTACTATTTTTTAAATACTTCTTTTATGTTTTTAGATACATGTTTTTGAACTTTTTTAGTGGGTGTTAAACAATTTTCAAATAAATGTGTACCAACTGTTTTGAATGGTAGAAACCATATTTAACTACACGAACATTTTTGTACATAGTATGATTTTATTTAAAAAGTCATTACAATATTATCAAAATGTGTAAACATATTTTCAAATGTACCTTGCATTTTTAATGGTACAATAATTTTTAATTACATCAACATTTTCTTTATGTTGTATAAACAAAATTTTAAATGTCATGTACATTGTTTTGAATTGCAATAACATTTTTAAATCTCACAAACGATTTTAATGCTATGAAGATTTTTTTTAATTTAGGCTAACAATATTTTTATACCGATTTGACATTTTTCAAATTCATGGTTTAAATAAAACTAAAGTAAAACTAAGTTCTGATATATATATATATATATATATATATATATATATATATATATATATATATATATATGTATGTATGTATGTATTTAGAGTAGCTTAATGAACAAACAAATAATAAAAAGAGATAAAAACAAAACAACCTGCATGAATCTACTTGGGTTGGCCCATTAGTAGCTACGCTGAGGCGAGACAAGCATGTGTCTCGCTGAGGACGAGACATATTCATCACGCACATAGCAACTTCCATTTAGACTTGATTGTCGTCGTTGACCTAGGGCATAGCCAGCAGCCGTCACCAGCTCTTTTGATACTTTGTTCTTGTGTCGCGGCATTCGACGTCACAACAGCGTGTTTGGTGCGCACCCGTCATCCCTGACGCATTGATCATCAGAGTCTCGTTATGACGGCGTGTGGCTCATGCGAGTCAACCCTAGACATGTACTCCCTCCGTCCTATAATATAAGAACATTTTCAAACTGTTGTAGCTTGGAAAACATTCTTATATTATGGGACAGAGGGAGTATATCATTACATATTAATGTTAATGTTAGATCTTTAGATATTAGTATAGTATTTTTGTTAGATCTATTAGAAATTACATACTCTTTTTTGAAGTTTTATTTGCGCTCACTATGTAAACTCTTTGTTCGGAACTATTAGCCTGTCTTGGACACTACCATAGTACCATACAATCACACAAAGAAAATATTTGTTTCGAAGTCTAGTTAGTTATTTTTGAAGTTCGATGTGTTTCAAGAATGAAGATGAAATAATAACGTACCACCTTACTTTTGAAATTGAAGATCTGACTGAGGAGATGGAGCTCGCCCTGATCTCATTTAGGTTGATATGCAAACTCTTAATAACATATGTTGGCATCTGTAGAAATTCCAGTATAAACTCAAACCGAGAGCACATCATATGGTAATACTTTTTGCAGTTATCGTCCCACTTGCCCTCACTGTGCTTAAATCTTGGCTCCGCCTCTACCGGTATTTCTAATAGCCGCATGCCGTACGCTCTAGAGTCGGAACAATATTGGACCGCCAGCCCTATCCGCTACTCGTGCGGCTCGGCTAAATTTGACATCTCGAGTTCTGGATTGTATACTCCAATAGTTAGCGGTGTCCCATCGATGCCTCGCACTTGGCGGGAAATGTCCACCTGGACTCGTGACTCCTCTTCTCCAACTGTATCACCTTGTTCGTGTAGTTTTTCCAGTCGGCAGCCATGCATGTTCCCAAGGTCATGCACCTTGTTCTCGAGCCCGATGCAACAATTAGCGTGCATCGTGCACACCCTGTCCATCTTGCTATGGAATTGGCAGAAGCCATCGAAGAGTGTTGTATCGAGGAACACGAACTTGATGTGCAGCTCGTCAGCGGCAAGCTCGGCCTTGATCTCGTTGAAGACCGCCTGGTCGCGGGTCGGTGGGAACCGTGATCTTGCTACGCGCCATCTCCTCAATATTTCCACCGTCCGGTTTGTGGACTTGACGTAGTAGAAGCCGGTGTTGGGTGCGTTCGTGAGCGCCTCCGCGTCACCATTGAAGCGGTCGGTGGAGACGACCATGTCGGCGTAGAGGCTGATATGCCGGAACGGGTTACGCAACCACATAACATCCACATCCTGCATGGACATAAATTAACTGACGATATCAGAGTGTGTATGTTTGAACCTATTACATTTTGGTTCACTTGTTGAAACGTGAATGAAAATGATAATTTAGAAGAATGCATAAGCAGCTAGCTAGCTTACGGTGAAAAGGTAGTTGTAGCCGAGCTGGAGGACGCGCTGCTGCAGGGAGAGCTTGGCCCAGACGAGCTCAAGGTAGCTTTCGGTGAAGAAGCGGTTGGCAGAGCTGACATTGGCGGACGTGACCTCGAGGAGGTAGCAATGCGGGTGCACCGCCTCACAGTGGGACATGGCGCCGGGGTCAACGGCCACGATGAGGGTGTGATTGAGGAGGTGCGCGATCCCCTCGCCGTTCTTGAAGCTCTCGCGGAATAGGTCGAGGAGGGAGCCCGGTGCCGCCCACGCCTCGTTCACCGACGTAACGATCACCGTCCCGTCGTCGGTGGCCACCTTTGGCAGCAGCTCTGCGAGCCCTCGGAATCTCTCCTCCTGCATGTCCTGGAAATTTTACGATCAATTCGTAAGATCTTGAGAACTATTGACAGGCCTGGGCGCACAACCCAAACCCCGGGCAGGCAAACCTTTTCCGCGCTCGAGAGGTTGGCGTGGCTAATCATCTGATGAGCCGGTCCATTCCCCAAGCTGGATATGAATATGCTGGCCAGTCGATCCCCGACCCGATCGGACGCGAGGAGGAAGAGCATGAGGGTGGGCAGGAGAGCCCCGAGGAGGAACGAGGCCGAGTGGCCGAGGCCGCCATTGCGCTGCTTGCTCTTCATGCCGATCGCTATGACCCGGAGCCGCAGTAGACTTACGGTAGAGGTAGAGGCCAATGCTGCTGCTAGCTAGCCTGTCGAGGTGTACTTAAACTCCTCTGCGAAGTGAGGTCGACCGCATCTGCATGTGCATGAGAGGAGCTAGCAGAAGGTACGACGATCCATGTGCATTCGTTGGTTTTGAATGATGTGGCAGTTGTACTTGCTTCCAGCTCCATGTGTACGGCAAGGAAGATGTCAAAACGTACCTGCACACACATGGGACGTACCGAAGAGCGCGCTGTTCTCTGGCTTGGCAATGGCCATGCCATGGAGGTATCTCGCGGCCGGTATATTCTGACTTTCTCACGGCCACCAGACGAACGTACTGGCCAATGGCCATGATCATCCCGAGGTCAGAGGTGAGATGGCAGCATGTGCATGAGCGACAGAGAGACCGGTACGTACCTACGATAGGTAGGGTCTCTAGGGAGCTCGTTATTTGTTTTTCATCGAAAATACATTTCCTACGTCTTAAAAAAACTGAAAAATAAATAAGCACAAGCATATATGCATGAAATTTCTTGAACGTATATGTTCATTAGTCTTGCTAAGTCCGAGTCGACTAAGACTTCATCATGTCTCAGTCGATGCTATATTCATGAGGTCTTATGTTGAGATCCGTGCAATTTTCTTTTTAATTCTTTCTTACATGATATAACACTCTATGTTCATATGTGATATACACTCTCCCCATTTCTTTTTACTTCACATATTAGATTTTCTTATGTCAAAACTTTGAAAGTTTGATCAATTTTATAGGGAAAAACTACAAATATTCATGATAACCGTATACACAAAAAAGACTAATACATAGATTAATATAGTTTGTTTTGCTGTATCCGGTCCAAAAAAATTTAATCTTTTTATGTAGCATGCAAGTAACCGACTATTTAATGGAACTTTATAGATACTTAGAGAACATGTATATGTATTTGTAGATTTTTTTTACTTTTAACTATGTTTTGGTTTTTTGAAAAGGGTTCCATGGAACCCATCCTATAAAACGCCCCACTCGCTAGCACCCTTCCTATCTATGATAAACATGTATATTGTCTCGTATTGCGATGGCTAAGAATTTACATTCATTTTTGAACTAATTTCCGTCGGAACACTTGTTCGAATCACGGCGCAGATAAACGGTTGCAGAAGGATCCGCAGGTGCGTACCCCCCGCACCTGCATGTCCCTGCTAATTTTCTATGTTTTTAGGTTCAAAGACCCTGCTCCATCTTTCTTGACGTATAGGTTGCGATAGTGTTGCATTCATGAGCAGTGATGACTTGATTGGCTTGCAATGTTCATTTCTATTTTCCCGTGTGCAATTCTGGCATTTAACATATACACTGAGTCAGTTTAATTATGTGGAAAACCGGGTAAATAATAAATATCCAGTTTTCCCGGTTTAAATGGGGAACTCGATTGTAAACCTAAACAACCCGAAGTGCAATACATCTTGCCGAAGCAAGAGAGCATAAAAAACATCAAGCGCATGATTATCACACAAGACAAGGATCAACGACCAAACATATAGAGATGGATGGTTGGGTGATGCCAACACATACTATGTCATAAGAGCATCTCCAACAGCTGTCCAACACGCGACGCGCTAAAAACTGGTTTACGGCGCGCCCACCGCCAGGTTTTGGCGCGGCGCGCGACGCTGGCTCCAACAGCCATGCTAAAATGCACAGCACGCGCGTAGCTCCAGCAAGCACGCTAAAATGCAGCGCGCGCTCTCGCACAAACACTACGTGCATTTGTAGCTCGTCGGCGCTTCGCGGCTGCCGAGACGCCTGCTCCTGCGAAGCTTGTGAAATACTACTGCCACCGTGGGGAGCACTCCACCGTCCAGCTGCGGGTGCTCTTTTCTAATTTTATTTAACCATACATAATTCTCAACTACATAGATATAAAAACGATACAAAGATATTTACATAGTTCATAGCATAGATAGATAAAACAGAACTACGGTGCAACTAGATAAACTACGGTGTAGTTAGAACTACTCTAAGTCCTCATCATCATCCTCATCCTCGGTGGTGTTGTCCGAGGTACCGATCCATATGTCCTCCCAACGTTCATCGTCTGACGTGAAGATCGACCTCCCACCTGCTTCAACGATATCGTACTGTGATATCGCCAGTGCCTTCCGCCGATGCCGGTCCGCCCGCTCCGTGCGGTGCCTTGCCGTCCTCTCCGCCCAGTAGGCGCGCTCGTCGGCAACGTCCTCCGGGTGGCGCCGACGCCACTCCGCCATGGCTCGCTCGTCCTCCTCAGCGCTGAGAAGGTGGCGCTGCCGCCGAAGGTGGTCCGCATGGTTCTGGTCCTGATAAGACGATGTAGACATCATGTAAGTTCATCTGCGACGGCAGCCTCTCTAGGCGCCACGCCGTCGTGTCGTACGCGCGGGCGGCCTCGTGTCGGTCCGGAACGTGCCGAGGCAGAGCCGGACGTCGCCGGACCGGATCTCAGTGTAGTACCAGCCGTTGGGGCACTCACGGACGCCGCGGTAGCCCGAAGATCCCCGGCGGCACGGCGGCATGGTGGCGCGATGGTGGCGGGGCGCTGGAATCGGTGAGGAAGCAGTGGAAGCGTCAAGGAGGCGGCAAAAATGGGCGCGTGGCAGTGTCGTGACGAGCGCCGCATTTTATAAGCGCGCGCGAAGCGGCGCGCCAAATCTATGACGCGAGCTGCCGCTTTCTCCCCCGCGCGCGCAATCGCTTCTCGTGCACTAGTTTTCCGTCTCCGCTGGAACGCGCGAAAACTTGCCACGCGCGCTAAATGAGCATTTTATCTCACGTGCGCGTCTTTTGATGCGGCAGTTGAAGATGCTTTAAGCACCTACAACACAACACTAACAAAGGTTGAGTTCCACCAAAGCAGTACGCAATGTGAGGAGACGGCAGCAGGCATACTCGGAAGATCACAAAAAATGGAGTTCCAACAACAACATACGAAAACCACCAGCGAAAACCGCATCATGCCGCACCAGCCTGGAAATTTTAAAAGAAAAGAAGAAGAATAAAAAGGAAACAAGAAAACTAGAGAAAAACCATTGCAAAAAAGAAAAAGAAACAAAATAAAACAAGAAACCCGGAGAAAACCAAGAAAGAAAGAAAAAATAACGAAGAAACAAAAAAAATAAAAACCAAAGAAAACGGTGACAAATTAAAAATAGAAGAAAAAAAGAAAAAGGAAAAGGAAAAAACTGGAACAAGCAGCGATCAGAACGCACAACCTAGTCAACTATCCCACCGTTTGATTTGTCACGTCAGTGAATACTAGCTAAAAGTTCTCAAGGTTCAAAATAGACTGAGATCAGACAGTACGACGTGCCGATTTCACGGATTGGGAATTCAGGGTTCGATTTAGTTTTCGTCTACAAGTTTATGATTTGATTTGGACTTTTTCGTTTCTTTAAAAGAGTTGGGTTTCCCCTCAGTTCCATTTCTATGAACAATAATGTATTTGTGATTATAGATTATAGAATAATGTATTTGTGATTATAGATTATAGGAAAATAATTCCATGGATACATCCCAATATTATGCATTGTGTATTCGTTGGAGGTGCCTTTGGATCAACTAGCCTCCAAAGTTCCTCCGAGATTGTATTGCCCGTGAATGTATTACCCTCAAGTAATCACTAGCACAAATGCCCGTAAAGATAATTGATGTGTCATCCAGAACAATGGTCTCCCCAATGGTAGGCGACAGAGGAAGGAGTTATGGCCTTCTCGCTGGACATGTTTGATATGTGAAATCTTAATAGTGGTGGGATAGATCGATGTGGTGGTGAGCACCCAACTCATGAATTTTTGAAAAACACAAACATTTTTTTTAAATTAAAACATTTTGTAAAAAAACTAAAACATTTTTTGAATGCTAAGAAAATTTTGAAACATGAACACGGTTTTTTATTTCTGGCCTTTTTTGAATATTTGAACAAAAAAGAAATTCAGAATATTTATGTAAATTTATACTTCACAGAAAAAATAAAAATAAATAAGGAAAAACGAAAAAAAATGTAAAAGAGAAAGAAAATGGAACAGAAAAAGAAAAATAGAAATAGAACAACGAAAAAGGGGAAACGGTCCGGCCCAGTCTTAGGCGCCCTGTGGGAAGCATTAACTATTTATCACTCTGTCCAACAAATAAGGTCTTCGCATTGCGTGGGCAATAATAAGTGGGATGGCCTCGTTGGGCCAGAGCGCGCAGGCCAATTGTAGAATTCTGGACAAACTTTTTTTCTTTTCTAGCGGACAGACGCTCAAAAAATTAGTACCATTTCAGATAGAAAAAAAAATCGACGTTGAACGGATGAAAAAACTGAAGAAACACATCTTGCTTTATTATTTATTAAAAAATATAAAATTAAGTTAAAAAAGTAGGTATAGATATAGAATAAAGGCTTATGGATTGGCAAAAAGAAAACGGTCGTTTTCCATCAAACTGACCCATCGCATCTTCCAGCCAAAACTGGGCCGTGCAAGTGGCCTGCACACTACGTGGACTAATTCATCATGCCAGTTCCATCGGGATCTTTTTCTTTGCCAACATATGAGGTCACCAGGAGCTGCTGCAACGTGTCTTGCATCCTTTTCAAAACGTAGATATTTATTAACATACATAGAATGAAGAAAGAAAAAAGTAAAATAAAATTGGAAAAGAAAACATACGTTAAAGTCATCTAGATGGGATTCAGTTAAATCTCATCTTCTAGACGAGAGCAGAGGAGTCATCTGAAATCACTCGCTCCCGACAACCAGTCGTCGTGGCTTCTGCACCTCACAGTGAAGCGTGTAGGTGTAGTGAGGCGGCAGGTGAGACGTCCACGCCCGGACCTTGAATCTCCCTCGAGGCCTCACACTTCCAAGGAAAAGGTCCTGCACGCTCATCGTCGTCTCAGGATCTCCAGGTCCAGGTTCAGCTTCAGCAGGATTGCCGCGAGCCTCGGGTGGTCTTCCGCCCTCGCGCTCCCGAAGGTGCGCGCCCTGAAGAAGTACCAGTACGCCTCCGGGGTGAAGAGGTGTAGCCTGAGGGGCTGCGTGGTTCCGAAGCGTGCGATCTTGTCGGACCGGCTCGCCACTATGATCTTGCTCCCGCTCGCGACGCGGCCTCTTGCAGCCGAGTACAGGCTCCTCCATGCATGGTCGTCAATGTCCGCAAGTGGCTCGATGATGATCAATGTCCTTCCGCCGCCCGTGCCACCGCGGTTTCGATGCTTGATTCTGGCTCCGTCTCGCAGAGCCTCCACACTAGCATCTTCAAGGCCATCTCCATTGAAACACATGATCCGAGAGAAGTGGCTGCGCACCCTTTCGTCGTCGCAAGCGTGCTCGATCAGGGTGCTCTTTCCGACTTTCCTTGGACCGATGATCGGCATGACCGCCGGACTTCCAGCTCCATCGGTTTGCAGCAGGAAGTTCAGGACATGTTCCATCTCCATTTGGCGCCCGAACATGCACTTGCTCAGCAGCAGATGCGTGCTGTACGGCTGGCGGTGCAAGCGTGGGCATCCGTTCAGAAGGAGTTAATTGCACAAAAGTACCACAATTCAGGCATCACATGTAGATTGGTATCACGGTTGCTATTTTTTGCGTGTCAGTACCAACATTCGTTCAAATTTTTGTAAATTAGACTAAAACGCGTATTTATACGTATTGACAGTGTATCTGACCGTTGGGGCCCGCCGTCAGGTGCCGACGTGGCATATTTTTTGCAGAAAACCCCTTGGCTTTATATGTAATCACATAAATGCCCATTTTTTCGCAGGAAAACCGCCATTGAGAGGGACTTTTTTTTTCGTTCGCGAGTTTTTCGCGGACTTGTTCGAAAGTTTCCGGCGAATTGAACAAATAAATAACCGGAACGACAAAACGGGCGACGCGCGATTCGAACCCGCGACCTGCAGGTCCGCCACCGGGCGCGCTAGCCACAACGCCACAGCAACGCTGTCGACTAGATAAAGGCGAAATTTATATTATACTAGCACACACACGCTGGGCCGGCAGCTGGGCCAAGCAAAGCCTGCAATATTATTTTACAAATAATTTAGTAGATGCAAAATGATCATTTTTTAATAGATGCAAAATGATCATTTTTTCTTATTTTTACACAGGCTGTATTAATAGCATTATCTTTGAGAAAAATATTAGTTTGGTAAACATGCAGATTACTACATGTGTTATTTTTTGACAAATAGAAGTATGAACCCGAGATTGAAACTTTCATCGTTTTAAAAAAGTTCAATATATAGGTGACAAATGGTTTTATAATACAAAAAAAGTTCATCGTATATTTATATAAAATCATTGTGTATAAAAAAAATGTTCAATGTTTAGTGTTTATTTACAAAAAAATATCGCAGAATAAAAAGTTCACTATAAACTTAAAAAATGTTACGATCATTTTGCATCTATCAATTTTTTTACATAATGCACGGTGAATATTTATTACAAAAATGATCAATATAAGTTAAAAAATCTTAATATATGTTGAATAATTTTGGTAACATATATTAAGAAAAAATTTCAACATATATTACAAAAATGATCAATTTCATTGAATGAAAAAAGATGAAGAAACGAAAAGAAACCTGGGCAACGAACGAGCCCCAGCAAAACGCAAAACGAAAAAATTATTACAGGCCTCGGTTGGCCCAACCACCGGTCCAGCGTTTTATTGTTTGTATAAAGAGGTACTGCCCGCCCTTGAAACAGAGCACACCTGTGGCCTGGTTGCTGGTCGCAGGTTCGAAACATGCTGATGATGTGCATTTTTCCTTTATTTTATTTGTTTATGCTGAACATTTTTTTAAATACGTTGAACAATTTTCTAAAGATATGATGAATATATTTGACATAATGCAAGGTGAATTTCTTGTAATTTATGGTGAACATTTTCTTAGACATGATGGATTTTCGTAAAATATTGCAGGCTTTGCTTGGCCCGGCTGCAAAGTTCACTATAAACTTAAAAAATGTTATGATCATTTTGCATCTATCAATTTTTTTACATAATGCACGGTGAATATTTATTACAAAAATGATCAATATAAGTTAAAAAATCTTAATATATGTTGAATAATTTTGGTAACATATATTAAGAAAAAATTTCAACATATATTACAAAAATGATCAATTTCATTGAATGAAAAAAGATGAAGAAACGAAAAGAAACCTGGGCAACGAACGAGCCCCAGCAAAACGCAAAACGAAAAAATTATTACAGGCCTCGGTTGGCCCAACCACCGGTCCAGCGTTTTATTGTTTGTATAAAGAGGTACTGCCCGCCCTTGAAACAGAGCACACCTGTGGCCTGGTTGCTGGTCGCAGGTTCGAAACATGCTGATGATGTGCATTTTTCCTTTATTTTATTTGTTTATGCTGAACATTTTTTTAAATACGTTGAACAATTTTCTAAAGATATGATGAATATATTTGACATAATGCAAGGTGAATTTCTTGTAATTTATGGTGAACATTTTCTTAGACATGATGGATTTTCGTAAAATATTGCAGGCTTTGCTTGGCCCGGCTGCCGGCCCAGCGTGTGTGTGCTAGTATAATAAAACTTTCGCCTGTATCAAGTCAGCAGCGTCGCTGTGGCGTAGTGGCTAGCGCGCCCGGCGGCACGCCTGCAGGTCGCGGGTTCGAATCGCGCGCGCGCTCGTTTTTTCGTTCCGGATATTTATTTGTTCAATTCGCCGGAAACTTTCGAACAAGTCCGCGAAAAACTCGCGAACGAAAAAAAAGTCCCTCTCAATGGCAGGTTTTCCTGCGAAAAATGGGCATTTATGTGATTACATATAAAGCCAAGGGATTTTCTGCAAAAAATATGCCACGTCGGCACCTGACGGACGGGCCCCAACGGTCAAATACACTGTCAATACGTATAAATACGCGTTTTAGTCTAATTTGTAAAAATTTGAACGAATGTTGGTACTGACACGCAAAAATTAGCAATCGTGGTACCAATCTGCATGTGATGCCCGAATTATGGTACTTCTGTGCAATTAACTCGTTCAGAAGCATTACGAACTCACTCGCGTCTTCAAAGGTGTCCCTTAAGCAGCCAGAACTTGCTCCATCAGCTCAGCTTGTGCTGAGCCTTGACGATCACTGCCACCGCAGAAGCAGACGCACTTTTTTTTGGAAAATGAAGGTTTACCCCCGGCCTTTACATCATAATGATGCATGCAGCCATTTTATTAAAAGTTTGCGAAGCAGTGTTGAACTTCGATGGGGGCAAAGGAGTAACTAACCTCATGATCTTTCGTCCTGTCTTCTCCATGGGATTGGCAACTGAGCACGTCGAGGGTGTAGCACCCTCTGTACATCTCTTCTTTCAGTATGCCGAGTTGATGCATCATGACCTGGTTCGTGATGAGCTGGCCATCTGCCTTCTCGACAACGACGCGAACCCGCAGCAGCAGCCGCTGCAGGCTCCGCAGCCGCTCCTCCTCCGTCGGCGCCGCCATCCGCTTCAGGTATCTGTCCACGAGGAAGGACATGGATCTACCGGCGAGCTCATCGATGACAGCAGAAAATATCACCTCCATGTATCGTGCGTTTGCGTACCCGAGAACTGAACCCCTTCCCTTTGTGACCTTGTCTAGTGTGGCAGTGCGACGGATCAACGAACGACCCAGAGCTGGGTGAAAGTTCTGTATATATCTGAAGCTTTTCCGAGGACTCGCCCGATGGGAACATTTCGACGCATACTTCTCATCGACGCCGTGTCGGACTGTAAAACAGCGTAGCCGTACAATTTAATTTCTACTCGTATCCTGTCTCTGGCTGGGAGGAAAAGAATTCTGCAGATGGATCTCTCGTGATCCACATCTCTGCTAGTCTAGAAGGAGCATATGAAAATGAACTGCTGCGTAACGAAGGCCGGCCTTGGGCATGCAGCGTGAACATGATTTGAGTTGCACCGAGCGGACTGGAAGCTCATGCATGCATGCATGCATTTGCATGCATGGTCGATGGTTTGTCAAATAACACGAAGTGATGTGGGTAAGGGAGAACAACCCAGTGCTCTCTATGTTTTCAAAAAAAAAAAACAAAAAAAAAACAGTGCTCTCTATCGGGGTCGAGCGTGATGTTTTAAGCTGTAGAGGGCCCCGCCTAGCCTTTCATGACGTATAGGTTACGATCTCTCTGCATCCACATACATGAGCCGTGCTGACTGGGTTGCAGATTTTGTTTCCATTTTTCCGTTGTCTGCTTCTTGCATACAGCCAATTTTATTTGGAGAAAACACCTCCATTCCACAATATAGTGTCTAGTATTTTATTTTTTTGGAAAGTCAAGTTACATCAACTTTGACCAAGTTTTTTTTTGCTGGTGACTTTTGACCAAATTTGTAAAGAAAAGTAGCTACATATGTTATATCAAATCAATATCATTGAATACATGCATAGTGAGACCTATAGAGAAAACTCAAAAAAGAAATATGCATGGTCAGACATATGTAGAAGAGTATTTATAGAGGGGTATTCAAGATGATGTGCCGGCTCAGTCTCTCGGAGGTGCTCATAGAGATAAGGCATGTGTGTGTGCGTTCATATGGGTGAATGTATATGTGTGGGTATGAGCGTTCGCGTCTATATTGTGTTAAAAAAGTTAATGTTGTTGTTGATATCTTTTCGAATAAACTTGGTCAAACATTACAGCGTTTGATTTAGAAAAACTATATGCACTCGTTGTCGAACGGAGGGAGTAGAACATGCATGTAGAGTTACTCAGATAAAACATAAAGACTTGTAAAAAGAAGATAAAACATAAGAGCATTTCCAATAGTTGATGTATTCTATATCACCATAAAATGGTTGGAGTAAAATATACATCACCAAAAAAGAGCCAACTTCAACCGTTGATGTATAAATAGATGAGGTAAAACTAGGGCTCCAATAGATAATGTAAAACTAGTTGAACTACTGCATTGGTTCAATAGCCGTCGCATTGGAACTCGACACCAAAGTTCTCGGACGGCTTCTCCCACACCCTGAAGAAGCCGATCTTGCTCTTCGAGACCTTCGGCAGCATGGCGGCGGCCCGGGGTGCGGCTTGGAATCAGGCGTCAGAGTCGTGGGGAGACGACTGGCGGAGTCACAGAGACTGTGCTGCGAGGTGGCGGCGACGGACATTCTCCAAATAGAGCGGTGACGGTCCAGCGGCTTCGATTCGGCCAAAGTCGAAGTGTGCGGCTACGGGGAAGCGGCGGAGTCGCAGGGACACAACCAGAAGATAAAGGTTGAGGTTGTGCGGGTGCCAGCAGGGACGGAAATGCTTCAAATGGGGGGCGATGCGATGGCGCCGGAGCGGCTTGAATTTCGGTGATTTTGAGCATGGGGCGGCGGATCTGGCGGCCGGGGGGGCGGGGAGGCTAGATTTGCCAACGACGGGGTGCGGCTGGGCCCGGTGGACAGGCGGCGCGACGGCATGGTGCGACGGGAGGCAGGGCAGTCGTGCCATGGGAGGGGGGACGAAGGTTTCAGTGACGGTTGGACTTCACGCGAAAGACGTTTTTGGCTCGACGATGTATATTTCAGTTATTTTTACATTTACGTCACTTATTGGAGGTACTTTGAAGAAGCCATACGGACGTATTCCAACATATCAGGCATTATTGCTCGTGCACAGTGCTCCGTATAACACAGGGAGGCCGGATGAACGGAGGTCGTTCTCCATCAAAGCTGACCCATCGAAGTCGTCCAGCCAAAACTGAGCCGCGCAAGTGGCATGTGCATGATGGCACCGTTTGCGGCTCCGCTCTGCGTGGACGCAGTTTAGCGCATCTTCAACAGCCGCGTCAAAAGATGCGTGCGTATGATAAAATGCGCATTTAGGGCGCGCGGCAAGTTTTTACGCGCTCCAGCGGCGGGAAATAATGGCGTGCGGTGAACGTTTGCGCGGGAGGTCCCGCACGCAGTTGAACTTTCACGATGTCTACACGCGCGAGCAGGCGCAGCGTGTCGCCCCTCCGCCTCGTCTGATTACAGACCAGGACTGTGAGAACCATCGTCGGCTGCAGCGCCGCCTCCTCATTGCCGAGGAGGACGAGCGAGTCATGGTGGAGTGGCGCCGGCGCCACCCGGAGGACGTCGCCGCCGAGAACGCCTTCTCGGCGGAGAGGATGGCAAGGCACCGCGCGGAGCGTGCCGACAGGCATCGGCGCAAGGCACTGGCCATATCGCAGTGCGATATCGTCGAGGCAAGCGAGACGTCGATCTTCTCCCCCGACAATGACCATTGGGAAGACATCTGACTCGATACCTCGGACAACACCACCAAGGATGATGATGATGATGAGGAGGAGGAGTAGGTTCTAGTTGCACCGTAGTTTATTTATCTTCTTCTTTTTGCGGGGTAAAAGGGAGTTTTTTATTGCATTGTCACAGTGTTACAATCGAGAGGCCACAACTCCTCAATACAAGATGGAATCGAGTGAAGCCACACAGCAGTGGTTCGCTCGGTGCGGCTATAGTTTGCCAATCGATCTGGTACACTATTTTGACTACGATGAATTTTCCGAGGTAAAAATTCCCTCTCCTTGATTAACTCCTTTATCTCCAGGACCAGATGCCTATATGCTGATCTTGTAAGGCCATCAAAAGACAACACTGAGAGAGCTGTTGCCGAGTCCGATTGCACGACCACCGAAAGCTCTGTGTGTTCAATGGCCAAAGCCATGCCCTCCATAATAGCGTGAATCTCCACCTCCAGTGGGTCGTTACAGTTAAAAATGTAGCGATAGGCCGCCATCAGGACCGTATCCAAATCATCTCTCAATACAATACCGGCCGCTGCCGAGCCATCGACGTCCCGGAAGGAGGCGTCAATGGATAATGCAGCGGTCCCAGGCGTAGGAGCAGGTCACGGTCGCGCTGGTTGTTTGCACTGAGTATTGCCCTCTCGTATCTGAACTGGGACCGGCATTTTCCCTTTAAGAATCTCCTCTGTGGTAAACTGACCAGCAAGCCGAATGGACTTGTAGTAGTTGTCGAGATACTCCACTGTTGCCTCCGCCGGTGGTACTTCCTTGCCATGTGAACTATCATTCCGCAGCTGCCATATTCGCCATAGCAACATGATCACCATGTTCCGGACCTGATCCGAGCATTCGTTCAGAAGGTTCAGCAACCACTCCTTGCCCGTATTGATCAACACACTGTCTGATGGAAGGAGCCTTCTGGTGCGCATATTCACCCAAATGAGACGCGCGTGTTCACATGTGATTAAAGCATGAAACTCATTCTCTTCCTCAATTCCACAGAGCGGGCAAGTAGACCTCTTCGATATTTGTCTGTATTTTTTGCATGCCGCGGTCGGCAAAGCCCCTGACACCACCTTCCAAGACGCTATCCTCATATTCTGCGGCACCGAGGCTTTTCACAAACAGTTCCAAATTGATCTTCTACCATTTGGTGGTCTTGAAGATGATCCTCCGGCAAATGCTGCATCATGAGCGCTTGTAGCCAATTTATAAGCACTTTTTACTGAGAACAACCCATTCTTCTCTGGGAACCACGAGATAAAGTCACAGCGCTGCCTTGGGGATGTCCTGATTTTCAGAATGTGATCAATGTCCATCTGCCAAAAGTGTTGTGTCAACCTATCCATTCGCCATGCACCATTCTGATCCAAGAAGCCAGAGACGCGATTTAGGCAGGATGCACGCTTTGGTGTTATTGGCCGGAATGAGGACGCCCTCGGAATCCATGGATCCCTCGAGGTTCTTATCATAGAACCATTTCCAACTCGCCATACAATACCTTTTTTTAACAATTCTAGGCCATGGAGAATTCCTTTACAGACTACCGAGCCATGGTTGGGGAAGACCGTGTCCAGCAAGTTGCCTGAGGGATAGTACTTGGCCTTAAACAATCTGGCACAGAGGTTGTCCGGAGAGTCGATGAGACGCCAGGCCTGTTTGGCGAGAAGCGCCTGGTTAAAAGCTCTCATATCTTTAAAACCCAAGCCCCCCATTGTCGTAGTTTATTTATTTAGTTGCACCGTAGTTCTTTATCTATCTGTGCTATGAACTATGTAAAATATCTTTGTATCATTTTTTATCTACGCTAGAACTATGTATCATTTTTATCTATGAACAAAATATGTATGCACAGTTAAAAAAAATGTTCGTGCGAGAGCGCACGCTGCATTTTAGCACGCCCGCTGGAGCTACATGCGTATGCTGCATTTTAGTGCGGCTGCTGAAGCCAGCATTGCCCACTGCGCCAAATCTGACGATGGGCGTGCCGCAAACTAGTTTTTAGTGTGCCGCGTGTTGGGCGGCTGTTAGAGATGCTCTTATTATCATGCCAATTCCATTTTGGGTTATCCTTTTCATTGCCGACATACGTCGTGGTATATCACCCGGAGCTGCCGCGACGTGTCATGCATCTTTATCTGAACGTAGAGATCATCCTGATATTTCTGCCTACCTAGACAGCGCCGTTCATTTCGTGTGGAATGCATCAATCATGTCGATTTGTAGAGACGAGGTCACATTTTTCCGACTTGCCCTTTCCGTTTTAAAATAGTTGTCATGGTTTTAATTCAAATTAAATGATTTTAACTAAAACCACGGCAAATACGTTGGAACGGAGGGAGTACTTAGTATATAAACTAGCAAACATGAATTGTCAAATTTGCCAAAGCAAAGAGAAAACATTTTCATCTTTGTTTATATTTGAGCGGTACTTTTTAGTAGCGTTAGATAATTGTCTACGTGTTGCAACGAATATAAACATTTTAGTATGCTAGGCCGTGATTTATCTGTCCATATAAATATGATACTGTAAAATAAGTGTTACTAAATCATGTCCACAATTTACCTACTTAAATAATTTTAGATTTTATTTGGTAAATACTTATCAACTTACCAAATAAAACACAATTTTATATGATAAGAACTTATTGGCTCACCAAATAAAAATTCATTTTACTTTCATTTGATTTTTTTACTTGGTAAGTGAATAAAAGGTGACCCGAGGCAACCCTCCCTATCTCCTTTCGTCTCCCCCACTCCCTCACAGCCAAATAAAATAGAAAAACGTTAACCGGCAACGGTCAGATATTAGAGGGTTTCCAGCGAACTACCTTTTGGACTTTTGGTCCTTGGATGGAAAACACGGATCTTAAATCACTTAAAGTAGCCATGTCATGTTTCTTTTTTGGCTCGCTGTGAGGCTTCGGTCCTGTTTGGTTCATAAGTCTTAGAACTTTTTCTAGTCTCAACTAAAAAGTCTCTAGTCTCTAAAAAGTCCCCCCTGTTTGTTTTTAGAGACTAAAAAGTCCCTAGTCCCTTACTATAGGTTATTAAATGACCATGTTACCCCTAGTATATAGAAAAATAACAATCAAACAACACCATGGGGTGGCGGTCCAATGGATGCATGGAGGGGCATTGTTGGAAAAGTCCCAAAAAAGACTCTCCGTGAGAGTCTTCTTCATTTAGTCCCAAATGACTAGTTTAATCCCCAAAAAGTCTCCCCCGTTTGGTAAAAAAGTCTCTAAGAGGGGCTTTCTCTAGTCCCTACACAAAAAAGTCCCTGGAAACAAACGCCCCCTTCATCAGCACGAAAGCATGTGACGTATCGAGCCGCTCCTACCTTATCCTCAGAGCATCTCCAGCCGTGTCCCCAACAGGCCCTCCCCAGACGTTTTTGCCATGCCGGCGCCGAAAAAACGGCCCAATCGCCCCCTAGAAGCCCGCTTTTCGCCGGCTCGGGCTGAATTTGGTGCCGGCGGACCCAGGCAGAACCCGGCGCCCTGGGGGCGCCTGGGGCGCCGGCACAAGCGAAAAGGCGTCCGTGGGTCCGCCCTGTCGGCGAGCTGAGCGCCTCTTCCCGTCGTTTCTCCCCGCTTTTCCCCCAGTTCCCTCCCATTTTCTCCTTTCCTCCCGCCATTCTCTCTCCCGCTCGCCTCCCAGCCGGCTGCCATGCCACCGAAGAAGTACGTCGTTTCCCGCGCCGCGGCGACCGCGATCGCCTCCGTCGCCCAGCCGAAGCAGAGGAAGCCGAGGGTGCCACCGTCAAAGCCGCCAGGCATGACAAACGCCGATTGGAGGGTAGAAGTACAGCGACGGGAGGCCGTCACCGCCGACCGGCAGAATAGGGCCCTCGCCAAGAAGGCCCGTGACAACGCGGCGCGCGCGGCTGTGGGTGCCGCTGCTGCTTTTGCGGACCAGGCCGAGGCCGAGGCGGCACGCGCGGGGATGATGTATCCCCCCGGCAACCACGCGCAGTACACGCCATGGGGCCAGCAAGGTGTCGCATCTCCGACGCCGCAGCCATGGGGATTGCCGGGCTACACCGACGGGGACGTGCACGGTGGGTTCAACCCAAATGTCACGTTCCTCCATGGACACTCGGCCCAGCGCACGCCCTCGCCCGCCTTCACCGGCGTGAAGTACCCTCCATACAACCACCCGCTGCCCGCGTACGCGTCCTCCCCGACGCCTCCTCTCCGCCGTTGCGCACTGCCCTTCTCGCACCTCGGTGACGCCGACGAGACCGAGGCCGACATGGATGACATCATCGCGGAAGGATCGGCCACGGCCGCCGCGTCTCCCGGGTTCACCGCGGATGAGGCGGTGGATCTTAGCGGCGGCATGGACGGCGAGCTCGGCTACGTCTACGGCGACGAGGAGCAAGAGGAGCAGGAGGAAGAGGAGGAGGAGGAGGACGAGGACGAGGAGGAGCTGGCGAGGAGGCGCAAGAAGAAGAAACGGACGGCCAGGTCAGCCGAGCTGCGCATCAAGTGGGCGTCCAAGGAGGAGGAATGCCTCGCCGAGGCATGGAAAGTCATCTGCCTCGACCCGACCACCGGCACGAACCAGAGCATCAAGACGTACTGGGCGCACATCAAGACCGAGTTCGACGAGCGCAAGCTCGTCGACCCCTACTTCAAAGGCGTCTACATGCAGTGAGGGTCGAAGGCGATGGCGAACCATTGGGGGCGCATTCAGGGGGCGTGCAACAAATGGCATGGTGTCGTCGAGGAGATGGCCGCTCGCCCGGAGAGCGGCGCCAGCATTGAGGATCAGGTATGACACGCCGGTCTCCCGTCTCTCTTTGCCATGTGCGCGCGCCCGCCAACTGTTTGTTTGTCCCCGCGCAGTTGCTGCGCATGTTCGGCCTGTATAGGCAGAGCAACAACGACGCCGAGTTCAAGTACCTCCACGTCTACAAGCGCATTGACAAGTGCGACAAGTGGGCGGAAGTCCGGCGCAACCTCGAGAAGGCCAAGGAGACATACAAGCTGGACGCGCCGGCTCCGGGCGCGTCAGAAGGGCGACCCGACGGCAACAAAGGTGCCAAGAAGGGGAAACACGCCGAGGCGGCCACCGCTCGCGTGCAGGAATCCATCCAGCACTGCCTCGCCGACGCACAGGCCCGGGCCATCCTTCGTGAAGAGAAGACCGAGGTGCGGTGGTCGGCGTTGATGTCGACAAGCGCCGTCAAGCTCGACCTACTCCGGACCAACGTTGCCGCGAAGAAGAGGAACACCGACCTGGCTTTCCTGCTGGGCGGGGCGGACATGCTCCAGAGCACCGACGAGGCGGTCAAGGCGTGGTATAGGGCGCATGTCGGACTCATCCTGGACCAGTTTCCCTCGACTACGCCGCCCACGCCCACGCCCATGACGATGCTGCCCACACGCCCACGCCGCCGCCAAGCCCGACCGACGATGTCGCCGAGACTGCCCGCAGCGCAGAAGCCACGCCGCCAATCACAGAGGTGTTGGGGAACGTAGTAATTTCAAAAATTTCCTACGCACACGCAAGATCATGGTGATGACATACCAACGAGAGGGGAGAGTGTTGTCCACGTACCCTCGTAGACCGTAAGCGGAAGCGTTATGACAACGCGATTGATCTAGTCGTACGTCTTCACGATCCGACCGATCCAAGCACCGAACGTACGGCACCTCCGTGTTCAGCACATGTTCAACTCGATGATGTTCCCCGGGCTCCAATCCAGCAAAGCGTCGGGGATGAGTTCCGTCAGCACGACAGCGTGGTGACGATGATGATGTTCTACCGACGCAGGGCTTCGCCTAAACTCCGCGACGATATGACCGGGGTGGAATATGGTGGAGGGGGGCACCGCACACGGCTAAGGAACGATCCGTAGATCAACTTGTGTGTCATGGGGTGCCCCCTGCCCCCGTATATAAAGGAGCAAGGGAGGAGGAGGCGGCCGGCCAAGGGAGGGCGCGCCAGGGAGGAGTCCTACTCCCACCGGGAGTAGGACACCCTCCTTTCCTAGTCCAACTAGGAGACCTTCCATGTAGTAGGAGTAGGAGAGAAGGAAAGGGAAGAGAGAAGGGAAGGAAGGAGGGGGTGCGGCCCCTCTCCCTAGTCCAATTCGGACTAGGCCTTGGGGGGCGCGCGGCCTGCCCTAGGCAGCCCCTCTCTCTTTCCCGTATGGCCCAATAAGGCCCAATACTTCTCCCGACGAATTCCCGTAACTCTCCGGTACTCCGAAAAATACCCGAATCACTCGGAACCTTTCCGAATTCCGAATATAGTCGTCCAATATATCGATATTTACGTCTCGACCATTTAGAGACTCCTCGTCATGTCCCCGATCTCATCCGGGACTCCGAACTCCTTCGGTACATCAAAACTCATAAACTCATAATATAACTGTCATCGAAACCTTAAGCGTGCGGACCCTACGGGTTCGAGAACTATGTAGACATGACCTAGAACTGTTTCTGGTCAATAACCAATAGTGGAACCTGGATGTTCATATTGGCTCCTACATATTCTACGAAGATCTTTATCGGTCAAACCGCATAACAACAAACGTTGTTCCCTTTGTCATCGGTATGTTACTTGCCCGAGATTCGATCGTCGGTATCCAATACCTAGTTCAATCTCGTTACCGGCAAGTCTCTTTACTCGTTCCGTAATACATCATACCACAACTAACTCATTAGTTGCAATGCTTGCAAGGCTTAAGTGATGTGTATTACCGAGAGGGCCCAGAGATACCTCTCCGACAATCGGAGTGACAAAACCTAATATCGAAATACGCCAACCCAACATGTACCTTCAGAGACACCTGTAGAGCACCTTTATAATCACCCAGTTACGTTGTGACGTTTGGTAGCACACAAAGTGTTCCTCTGGTAAACGGGAGTTGCATAATCTCATAGTCACAGGAACATGTATAAGTCATGAAGAAAGCAGTAGCAACATACTAAACGATCGTGTGCTAAGCTAACGGAATGGGTCAAGTCAATCACATCATTCTCCTAATGATGTGATCCCGTTAATCAAATGACAACTCTTTTGTCCATGGCTAGGAAACTTAACCATCTTTGATTCACGAGCTAGTCAAGTAGAGGCATACTAGTGACACTATGTTTGTCTATGTATTCACACATGTATTATGTTTCCGGTTAATACAATTCTAGCATGAATAATAAACATTTATCATGAAATAAGGAAATAAATAATAACTTTATTATTGCCTCTAGGGCATATTTCCTTCAGTCTCCCACTTGCACTAGAGTCAATAATCTAGTTCACATCACCATGTGATTTAACACCAATATTCACATCTGTATGTGATTAATACCCATAGTTCACATCGTCATGTGATCAACGCCCAAAGGGTTTACTAGAGTCAATAATCTAGTTCACATGGCTATGTGATTAACACCCAAAGAGTACTAAGGTATGATCATGTTTTGCTCATGAGAGAAGTTTAGTCAACGGGTCTGTCACATTCAGAGCCGTATGTATTTTGCAAATATTCTATGTCCACAATGCTCTGCACGGAGCTACTCTAGCTAATTGCTCCCACTTTCAATATGTATCCAGATTGAGACTTAGAGTCATCTGGATTGGTGTAAAAGCTTGCATCGTTGTAACTTTTTACGACTGGCTCTTTTATCACCTCCATAATCGAGAAACATCTCCTTAGTCCTCACTAAGGATATTCTTGACCGCTGTTCTAGTGATCTACTTTTAGATCAAAATTGTATTCCTTTGCCAAACTCAGAGCAAGGTATACAATAGGTCTAGTACACAGCATAGCATACTTTATAGAACCTATGACTGAGGCATAGGGAATGACTGTTCATTCTTTTCTATTTTCTGCCATGGTCGGGTTTTGAGTCTTACTCAACTTCACACCTTGCAACACAGGCAAGAACTCTTTCTTTGACTGTTCCATTTTGAACTACTTCAAAATCTTGTCAAGGTATGTACTCATTGAAAAATCTTATCAAACGTCTTGATCTATCTCTATAGATCTTGATGCTCAATGTATAAGCAGCTTCACCAAGGTCTTTCTTTGAAAAACTCCTTTCAAACACTCCTTTATGCTTTCCAGAAAAATTCTACATTATTTCCGATCAACAATATGTCATTCACATATACTTATCAGAAATGCTGTAGTGCTCCCACTCACTTTCTTATAAATACAGGCTTCACCGCAACTCTGTATTAAAACTATATGCTTTGATCAACTTATCAAAGCGTATATTCCAACTCCGAGATGCTTGCACCAGTCCATTGATGGATCGCTGGAGCTTGCACATTTTGTTAGCACCTTTCGGATCGACAAAACCTTCTGGTTGCATCATATACAACTCTTCTTTAAAAAAATCAATTAAGGAATGCAGTTTTGACATCCATTTGCCAGATTTCATAAAATGTGGCAATTGATAACATGATTCAGACAGACTTAAGCATAGATACGAGTGAAAAAACTCTCATCGTAGTCAACACCTTGAACTTGTCGAAAACCTTTTGCGACAATTCTAATTTTGTAGATAGTAACACTATCAGCGTCCGTCTTCCTCTTGAAGATCCATTTAATCTCAATGTCTCGCTGATCATTGGGAAAGTCAATCAAAGTCCATACTTTGTTTTCATACATGGATCTTATCTTAGATCTCATGGCCTCAAACCATTTTGCGGAATCTGGGCTCACCATCGCTTCTTCATAGTTCGTAGGTTCATCATGATCTAGTAGCATGACTTCCAGAACAGGATTGCCATACCACTCTGGTGCGGATCTTACTCTGGTTTACCTACGAGATTCGGTAGTAACTTGATCTGAAGTTACATGATCATCATCATTAGCTTCCTCACTAATTGGTGTAGTAGTCACAGGAACAGATTTCTGTGATGAACTACTTTTCAATAAGGGAGAAGGTACAATTACCTTATCAAGTTCTACTTTCCTCCCACTCACTTCTTTCGAGAGAAACTCCTTCTCTAGAAAGGATCCATTCTTAGCAACGAATGTCTTGCCTTCGGATCTATGATAGAAGGTGTACCCAACTTTCTCCTTTAGGTATCCTATGAAGACACATTTCTCCGATTTGGGTTTGAGCTTATCAGGATGAAACTTTTTCACATAAGCATCGCAACCCCAAACTTTAAGAAACGACAACTTTGGTTTCTTGCCAAACCACAGTTCATATTGTGTCGTCTCAACGGACTTAGGTGGTGCTCCTTTTTAACATGAATGCAGCTGTCTTTAATGCATGACCCCAAAACGATAGAGGTAAATCGGTAAGAAACATCATAGATTGTACAATATCCAATAAAGTACGATTATGACGTTCGGACACACCATTACGCTGTGGTGTTCCGGGTGGCGTGAGTTGCGAAACTATTCCGCATTGTTTCAAATTTAGACCAAACTCGTAACTCAAATATTCTCCTGCACGATCAGATCGTAGAAATTTTATTTTCTTGTTACGATGATTTTCAACTTCACTCTGAAATTCTTTGAACTTTTCAAACGTTTCAGACTTATGTTTCATTAAGTAGATATACCCATATCTGCTCAAATCATCTGTGAAGGTCAGAAAATAATGATACTTGCCGCGGGCCTCAACACTCATCGGATCGCATACATCAGTATGTATTATTTCCAATAAGTCAGTTGCTCGCTCTATTGTTCCAGAGAACGGAGTCTTTAGTCATCTTGCCCATAAGGCATGGTTCGCAAGCATCAAGTGATTCATAATCAAGTGATTCCAAAATCCCATCAGCATGGAGTTTCTTCATGCGCTTTACATCAATATGACCTAAACTGCAATGCCACAAATAAGTTGCACTATCATTATCAACTTTGCATCTTTTGGCATCAATATTATGAATATGTGTATCACTATGATCGAGATCCAACAAACTATTTTCATTGGGTGTATGACCATCAAAGGTTTTATTCATTTAAACAGAACAACAATTATTCTCTGATTTTAAATGAACAACAGTATTGCAATAAACATGATCAAATCATATTCATGCTCAACACAAACGTCAAATAACATTTATTTAGGTTCAACACTAATCCCGAAAGTATAGGGAGTGTGCGATGATGATCATATCAATCTTGGAACCACTTCCAACACACATCGTCACTTCACCATTAACTAGTCTCTGTTTATTCTGCAACTCCCGTTTCGAGTTACTAATCTTAGCAACTGAACTAGTATCAAATACTGAGGGTTGCTATAAACACTAGTAAAGTACACATTAATATCAAATATACTTATGTTCACTTTGCCATCCTTCTTATCCGCCAATCACTTGGGGTAGTTCCGCTTCCGGTGACCAGTCCCTTTGCAGTAGAAGCACTTAGTCTCAGGCTTAGGACCAGATTTGGGCTTCTTCACTTGAGCAGCAACTTGCTTGCCGTTCTTCTTGAAGTTCCCTTTCTTCCCTTTGCCCTTTTCTTGAAACTAGTGGTCTTGTCAACCATTAACACTTGATGTTTTTCTTGATTTCTACCTTCGTCGATTTCAGCATTACGAAGAGCTTGGGAATCGTTTCCGTTCTCCCTTGCATATTATAGTTCATCACGAAGTTCTACTAACTTGGTGATGGTGACTAGAGAATTCTATCAATCACTATCTTATCTGGAAGATTAACTCCCACTTGATTCAAGCGATTGTAGTACCCAGACAATCTGAGCACATGCTCACTAGTTGAGCGATTCTCCTCCATCTTTTAGCAATAGAACTTGTTGGAGACTTCATATCTCTCAACTCGGGTATTTGCTTGAAATATTAACTTCAATTCCTGGAACATCTCATATGGTCCATGACATTCAAAACGTCTTTGAAGTCCCGATTCTAAGCCGTTAAGCATGGTGCACTAAACTATCACGTAGTCATCATATTAAACTAGCCAAACATTCATAACGTCTGCATCTGCTCCTGCAATAGGTTTGTCACCTAGCGGTGCATCAAAGACATAATTCTTCTGCGCAGCAATGAGGATAAACCTCAGATCACGGATCCAATCCGCATCATTGCTACTAACATTTTTCAACACAATTTTCTCTAGGAACATATCAAAATAAACATATGAAAGCAACAACGCAAGCTATTGATCTACAACATAATTTGCAAAATACTACCAGGACTAAGTTCATGATAAATTTAAGTTCAATTAATCATATTACTTAAGAACTCCCACTTAGACAGACATCTCTCGAGTCATCTAAGTGATCACGTGATCCAAATCAACTAAACCATAACCGATCATCACGTGAGATGGAGTAGTTTTCAATGGTGAACATCACTATGTTGATCATATCTACTATATGATTCATGCTCGACCTTTCGATCTCCGTGTTCCGAGGCCATATCTTCATATGCTAGGCTCGTCAAGTTTAACCTGAATATTCTGCGTGTGCAAAACTGGCTTGCACCCGTTGTAGATGGACGTAGAGCTTATCACACCCGATCATCACGTGGTGTCTGGGCACGACGAACTTTGGCAATGGTGCATATTCAGGGAGAACACTTCTTGATAATTTTTAGTGAGAGATCATCTTAAAATGCTACCGTCAATCAAAGCAAGATAAGATGCATAAAGGATAAACATCACATGCAATCAATATAAGTGATATGATATGGCCATCATCATCTTGTGCTTGTGATCTCCATCTCCGAAGCACCGTCGTGATCACCATCGTCACCGTCGTGACACCTTGATCTCCATCGTAGCATCATTGTCGTTTACGCCATCTATTGCTTCTACGACTATCGCTACCGCTTAGTGATAAAGTAAAGCAATTACAGGGCGTTTGCATTTCATACAATAAAGCGACAACCATATGGCTCCTTCCAGTTGCCGATAACTTCGGTTACAAAACATGATCATCTCATACAACAACTTATATCTCATCACGTCTTGACCATATCACATCACAACATGCCCTGCAAAAACAAGTTAGACGTCATCTACTTTGTTGTTGCAAGTTTTACGTGGCTGCTACGGGCTGAGCAAGAACCGTTCTTACCTACGCATCAAAACCACAACGATAGTTCATCAAGTTGGTGTTGTTTTAACCTTCTCAAGGACCGGGCGTAGCCACACCTAGTTCAACTAAAGTTGGAGAAACTGACACCCGCTAGTTACCTGTGTGCAAAGCACGGCGGTAAAACCAGTCTCGCGTAAGCGTACGCGTAATGTCGGTCCGGGCCGCTTCATCCGACAATAGCGCCGAACCAAAGTATGACATGCTGGTAAGTAGTATGACTTGTATCGCCCACAACTCACTTGTGTTCTACTCGTGCATATAACATCAACGCATAAAACCTGGCTCGGATACCACTGTTGGGGAACGTAGTAATTTCAAAATTTTCCTACGCACAAGCAAGATCATGGTGATGACATAGCAACGAGAGGGGAGAGTGTTGTCCACGTACCCTCGTAGACCGTAAGCGGAAGCGTTATGACAACACGGTTGATGTAGTCGTACGTCTTCATGATCCGACCGATCCAAGCACCGAACGTACGGCACCTCCGTGTTCAGCACACGTTTAGCTCGATGACGTTCCCCGGGCTCCAATCCAGCAAAGCGTCGGGGATGAGTTCCGTCAACACGACGGCGTGGTGACGATGATGATGTTCTACCGGCGCAGGGCTTCGCCTAAACTCCGCGACGATATGACCGGGGTGGAATATAGTGGAGGGGGGCACCGCACACGGCTAAAGAACGATCCGTAGATCAACTTGTGTGTCATGGGGTGCCCCCCCTGCCCCCGAATATAAAGGAGCAAGGGAGGAGGAGGCGGCCGGCCAAGGGAGGGCGCGCCAGGGAGGAGTCCTACTCCCACGGGAGTAGGACACCCTCCTTTCCTAGTCCAACTAGGAGACCTTCCATGTAGTAGGAGTAGGAGAGAAGGAAAGGGAAGAGAGAAGGGAAGGAAGGAGGGGGTGCGGCCCCTCTCCCTAGTCCAATTTGGACTAGGCCTTGGGGGGGGGGGGCGTGCGGCCTGCCTTACGCAGCCCCTCTCACTTTCCCGTATGGCCCAATAAGGCCCAATACTTCTCCCGGCGAATTCCCGTAACTCTCCGGTACTCCGAAAAATACCCGAATCACTCGGAACCTTTCCGAATTCCGAATATAGTCGTCCAATATATCGATCTTTACGTCTCGACCATTTCGAGACTCCTCGTCATGTCCCCGATCTCATCCGGGACTCCGAACTCCTTCGATACATCAAAACTCATAAACTCATAATATAACTGTCATCGAAACCTTAAGCGTGCGGACCCTACGGGTTCGAGAACTATGTGGACATGACCTAGAACTGTTTCCGGTCAATAACCAATAGTGGAACCTGGATGTTCACATTGGCTCCTACATATTCTACGAAGATCTTTATCGGTCAAACCGCATAACAACATACGTTGTTCCCTTTGTCATCGGTATGTTACTTGCCCGAGATTCGATCGTCGGTATCCAATACCTAGTTCAATCTCGTTACCGGCAAGTCTCTTTACTCATTCCGTAATACATCATCCCACAACTAACTCATTAGTTGCAATGCTTGCATGGCTTAAGTGATGTGTATTACCGAGTGGGCCCAGAGATACCTCTCCGACAATCGGAGTGACAAAACCTAATCTCGAAATACGCCAACCCAACATGTACCTTCGGAGACACCTGTAGAGCACCTTTATAATCACCCAGTTACGTTGTGACGTTTGGTAGCACACAAAGTGTTCCTCTAGTAAACGGGATTTGCGTAATCTCATAGTCACAGGGACATGTATAAGTCATGAAGAAAGCAGTAGCAACATACTAAACGATCGTGTGCTAAGCTAACGGAATGGGTCAAGTCAATCACATCATTCTCCTAATGATGTGATCCCGTTAATCAAATGACAACTCTTTTGTCCATGGCTTGGAAAGTTAACCATCTTTGATTCACGAGCTAGTCAAGTAGAGGCATACTAGTGACACTATGTTTGTCCATGTATTCACACATGTATTATGTTTCCGGTTAATACAATTCTAGCATGAATAATAAACATTCATCATGAAATAAGGAAATAAATAATAACTTTATTATTGCCTCTAGGGCATATTTCCTTCAAGAGGACCCGTCAAGCCCGCGCACGCCGACTCCGGAGGCCGACCTCGCCGTCTGATGCGCGCTTCCGTTCTGATTTTTGTACGCCGAACTTTTCATCGATCGCCGATCGCCGCTTGATCGCCGGATTGTGGCGTTTATTTTTGGGCGCGGGAATGAACTATGTTTGAATTTGCCAAGGATGGGGGCGCCTGGGGGCGTGGCTGTGTGCTAGGCCGCCCCCAGGGGCCGAACTAGCGCCGGCTCGCCCCCAGGGCGCAGTTTTGGCGCCCTGGGGGCCAAATGGCTGGAGATGCTCTCACCCTCCTCTACTTGGACTAAGGCCGGAGCATGTCGAGACTCATTGGTGCTTGAGTACTAACATTGACTGTTGGAAGCGGAGGCTGGATTAGGATCCACATGTGATGCCTAACTAGCTGATCTGTATTCTCTTGTAAATATTTTTTACTTTCTATAAAGCTATGATACGTCTTTGGTGTACCCATGAAAAAAATTCTCACACTCTTATTTCTCCCTCATCCTTTTCTATTTTGCAACGGCGGCAGTAAGATGAGAGAGAGAGAGAGAACCATCTAGCTACTACTATGGACTCATAGGTCCTGAAGGAACTACTCACACATTATCATGGAGGCAGTAAGGTTGATGAAGATAGTCTCCCCAACAGTTTCCCTCTCTGGCAGAGTACCATAAAAGGCCTTCCGGTGGGATCGCGGAAGAACAGAGACTTGTTGCGGTGGAAGAATTGTTTTCGGTCTCGCTCCGAAGGTTTTGGAATTTATAGGCCAGAAACCAGGGCACACAGAGCATCAGGGCCCCCACAAGCTTGCCCAGCGCGCCTACCCCCTTGGGTGCGCCACCTAGGCTTGTGGCCCCCTCGTGTGTCTTCTGGTCTCTCCTTGAAGCTTGTAAGGTCTCTTATGTTCCAGAAAAATCACCGTAAAGTTTCATCGTGTTTGGACTTTGTTTGATATGGTTTTTCTACTAAACAAAAAACATGCAAAAAAAACATGAACTAACACTGGACACTACGTTAATAGGTTAATCCATAAAAATAATATAAACTGGCATATAAAACATACAAAAATGATAAGATAATAGCATGAAACAATAAAAAATTATAGACACGTTGCAAACGTGTCTGATATGCATAATTTGGTACTCGGACATCCATTCTTGTGTAGATCACTTGTCGAATATTCATAGTTTTGCAGCCAGATAGATATTCATAGTTTTGTACCGAAAAGGCATAGTTGTGTAGATCACTTGCCGGATATGCATAGTTTTGTAGCCGGATATGTATGGACAATTTTGAAGCCGGATTTGCATAGTGGATATGGCTTGCTGACAATGTTTTCTTTGTAGCCTTCTCCTGGGTGTAGTGTGTCTAAGAAGTTGGAGAAGAAAAATTTCACCGTCATGCATTGTTGGTTGAAGTTAAATGGACAACCCAAGTGGAAGCTATACATTGCCAAGACCATTGCCCAAGGCACCAAGGAAGAAATCAGTGACCCAACCGACCCAACAAAAGAACCGCCCATGAAGGTTAGAAGAGAGTTTCGAGAAAAGAAGTGGGAGGAGGTAAGGGCAAAGAGAGTAGGTGAGGTGGCCAAGTTGACAGAGAGATTCGAAGACATCTTGACAAAGAAGGAGGAGGCATACGTCAAGCGCGCCAACGTCAAGGAGGGAAAAAGGCGGAGAGGTTTAACTTGTTGATGGAGGCGACCGAGAAGAAGCTCAAGCTCGAAGAGAAGAGTGTCATGATTGAAGAGAAGAAGGTGGAGATCGCAGCCGCTTCAGAGGACGCGAAGACGCTCGCCTTGAAGGTGGCAGATTTCGATGATTACACAAGAATGATCGTGCAAGCCTTCCGTTTCAAGATGTTGCGGCGACTGAAGGATGGACCGGAGAGGGCAGAGTGGGAGGAGATGAAGGCGGGGGAGAAGGAGGCGGAGGCGGCCTACACGACGGCGACCGCAGATTGAGCGTGAAGTCTCGAATTGATGTTCCGGCAGGGCAGAAAATCCATTTTTTTGCACGAACTGCTGCAATGATTTTTTTTTTGTGTGTGATCTGGCATATACAAACTAAACATACTTGCCTCTTTTTGGCTGTGATCGGCAAGTGATGTGATCCGACGGTGGTGTGGTTTAGGGCGTGCTATGGATTGGATTTATTTAAATTTAAAATTGCCCTTTTACTGACGGGCATATAGTGGCTAGCTTTGGATAACTTGCTTCTGCATTAGTGTCCGCGGACTACCCCCAGTTCACAGACGCTTGTAGTGTCCGGTTTGCGGTTGGGCGTTGAAGATTCCCTAAAAGGATATGCATTATTCTTTTTTTCCTTTTTCTTTTTCGCTTAAGAGAAAGTATGGATGGTATTATTGTTTCCACTCAAGAGAGAGGGCCGGAGAGTATAGTATTATTGACTCCTCTAGCACGCACAAGGGACCAGAACTGTTCGGAGACTGGACCGGCACGTACGTCCATGATTTAGACCTGCAATATAGTGCATTCATATATGCCGTGAATCGACAGACCGTAGTGCAACTTTATTCGACGGGAATTAACCGTGCGTACATACCAAAGTAACAAGATATTTCGCCCGCCCAGCGACGGGAACAACAGAGTACGTCGTTTGTTTGTTCGCACCTATCTACTACTATCTATCCAGACGGCTCTTTGACTCTCCCTGGCGGCTGGAAACCCTAGCCGCCGCAAGGAGACCCAATCTTTCAGCGCCGTCCTCCGGTGGCTCCCCTCCGTCGGCGACCTCGGTCGTCGATGGTGAAGGGGATCGCCGGATTCACGCGTGTGGATCGTTTTTACTCCCTCGTAGTTTTAGATTTTTAGGTTGTTCATCGTCTTTGTTTCGACGGCGACGATGACAATGCTGAATAAAGTTTCTTCGGATCCTTCTTTGACAAGGCCATTGGTCCTATGGTTGGGGACGGATTTGGAAACCAGTCTGTTCAAGCAAGGATGGCGTGGCGGCGGCGGCATCCTCGTGGTGGACCTGTGTCCTCGGGCTCCGCCGTTGCGACGGCGTTTGCTCCAGCGTTGGCGCGGAGCTTGGGAGGTAATCCAGGAGCGGATGCAGATTGTGGTTTGCATCGACGACATCTGGAAGACGGAACATGTGCTGGATTCGTGGTTCGTGGATGGCAGATATGGTTTCCTTCCGCGACGTCTTAGTCGCGGTGGGGTGCCAGATCTGGAGTTCGATGGCGTGTCAGGGGTGTTGCCCCGGTCTGATTCGTTCAACGGTAAGGGCTTCACTTTTGGTGAGCCACCTTGGAGGTCCGCAAAGCTGCATATCAGCGATGGAGCCGCGTCGAGCTCGGGTGAGGAGGTGATCCATCATTCTTTTCTTCGGTGACTGCTGTCGTGGTGCCGGAGGAAGGTGATGGGCGTTGGTGTCAAGCTTAGAGATGTTCTGCTATCTTTTCAGTTTTGTCATGTCGGTCCTTACGTGACTTGTACTTTAATCTTTATGATATGAATGAGACACATGTTATCATGAAAAAAAAAAGTGACGGGAACAACGAAACCGCGCGGGCATGTGTTTATGAAAACGTGGGATGGGGTGGGTGGTCGTCGTATGCTCCCAACTTGAGTTGGCCGGCCGGCCGATCGGACACACACGTGAAAATAACTGCGTTGGTACTTGGTAGGAGTACATCCACAGAGAGGAATTGAAGGACAACCACTCAGCACTCAGCAGTGAGCAGTCCCGAGCGCACACGCAGCAGACGCGGAGTGCACGTACCGGAGACTGACTGGTAGGTAGCTCAGCTGGATCGAGAGTTTGAATCGAGCTTGGGGGGAGTTCCTTCCTGTCCCGCTATGTTTGCTCCCTGGTGCTACACCGAAGAAACCTGGTGGTCTCATCCCCAAGAACGAGTCACGCATATCTCGCCATGCCGAGAGCCATGGGCGTCCCTACTCGTAGGTGGATATGGTAGCCAATTGCGTGCTCACACTCCAGCGTCTTCCCTTCCAAAATGTCAAAGTTTCGCTCTCCCCCGTCGCCGTGCCCGTACTCTCTGCCTGCCTACTAGGAAAGAGAAAGAGATAGGCTCGCCCGGCTGAGCCCGGAAAAATGACGCGTAATCCAATCGGCCTTTGGATTTTCCAAACTTCGCTTTCTCTCTGCCTGCCTAACTGCTCCTAGCTCCATTTTCCCAAACATTTCTCGTCACAAGGAAGAAAACGTCACCTTGGTACATGAGATGAAAGACGTTGTTTGAAAATTCGAATGACAAAAATTCCACGGCGGATTTTATATAAATAAACAACGTCGTGTCAGCCCTGTCATCTATGCGTCGGGAAAGTAGGTGTGCTGCCATGCCAGAATGTGCCTTCTTGTGAGCACAAAAGTTTATTTTACCACTCGGGGCCATCTCAAAAATAGATAAATCTTGGGTGGGTCTATCTCGAGGCAGGAGAAAAGTCACTTACCGAATAAGAAACACGATAAACTAGTAACAAAAAATGAGCAACAATACATTTAAGCCACAACTTGGCCAACGACGGGCGGCGCGCCTCCGCACAGACACTAGTTCATGCATGTGTGGTCGTTCAGATAAAACATAGAGAATGCACACGGCTGCATTCCAATATTTCACGCACTATTGTTCGTGCATAGTGCTCTGTATAACACAGGGAGCCCGGGTGGATGGAGGTCGTTCTCCATGAAAAACTGACCCGTCACGTCACAGCCAAAACCGGGCCGCGCAAGTGGCATGTGCACCACCATGGCACCGTTTCCCGCTCGGCTCTACGTGGGCGTAGTTTATCGTGCCAATTCCATTTGTGATGATCTTTTTCGTTGCCGACAAGTGATGCGTGGTATCACCCGGAGCTGCTAGCTGCTGTCACGCGTCTTTTTTCAAACGTAGAGATCATCATCCTGGTATTTCTGCTCAGACAGCGCCGTTCATTACGTGTGTAATATATCCATCATGTCGATCTATGGAATCGACCTACTGTTCACGATTTTTTTAGTGCTATATTTTTTTTTCAGGGACTGTATATAGTTCTTCTTACTATAGAAAGTTAGAAACTACCAGCAAAAAAAAATTAACCGGCAGATTTGCCAACCGTCTTGGTGTATGTTCCAACGGTACTTTTTAGATGCGAATCAACCTGTGGTTGAGTTGGTTAGGTGGACAGTGGTATCCCTAACCCACCAGGGTTCAAATCCTGGTGCTCGCATTATTCCTAGATTTATTTCAGTCTTTCGAAGGTGCTCATAGGGGTAGGGTGTGCGTGTGCGTTTATAGGGGTGAGTGTATGCGCGTGTATATGAGCGCTTGTGTCTGTACTGATGCTAAAAAAAATGGTACTTTTTAGATTTAGATACTTGCATGTGTTGCAACAGGGTATAAATATTTTAGTATGCTAGCCCGTGATTTACCTATCTATATTAATATAATTTTATAAAAAAAATTACTGGTCGAGTCTTTCGAAGGTGCTCATAGGGGTAGGGTGTGCGTGTGTGTGTTCATAGGGGTGAGTATATGCGCGTGTAAAAATGGTACTTTTTAGATTAAGATACTTGCATGTGTTGCAACAGGGTATAAATATTTTAGTATGCTAGCCCGTGATTTACCTATCTATATTAATATAATTTTATAAAAAAAATTACTGGCCGAGTGTAGCTCAGATCAGTGGTGAAGGTACATCAGCAAACCTGGGCGGGCCAATACAAACAAAGCAGCTATTTATACATATCCTTCAATCTCCATTATATTTGCTATAGGTTGGGCGGGCCATGGCCTATTTGACTAACACGTAGCTCCGCCAGTGGCTCGGATGGTTAGCTTCATTATGGTGGAATCAGCCCACCGGGATTCAAGTCCGAGACGTGCACATGTGCTTGCATTTTCCTGGTTTAATTTCAGGCTTTCCGACAATATTCGTTCAGTGGGAGGAAAGGTTCCCATCGATGACGAGGTGCATGTGCTGACTTCGTCAACCTCAAGATGTTGTGCCGGGTAACTCGAATGTGCTCATTTGACAGGGTGTGCGTTCATATGAGTGAGTGTATATGTGGTATATGAGCATATGCTTTATACTATGTTAAAATAACATTTACCAAATCATGCGCTTGATTACCTACCTAAATAAATTTTAGATTTTTATTTAATAACCATTTACCAAATCACGTGCTTGATTACCTACCTAAATAAATTTTAGAAATTTCTCTAATAATCATTTATTTGGTAAGAAATTATTTACGTACCAACTAAAATATTTTATTTCATAATAAGTCGATAAAAGGCCTCCAGACGTAGGGTTCCTCTCTCCGCTCGTCTTCTTCCCACTCCCTCACAGCCAGGGCCGCACTTCCATCGACACCGACCATTGTCCTCGGGTGCCGCTCCCCCTTTCATCCGGATCTTGACGACTCGAGGGCTCATTTGGGAGGAGCACCTTGCATCGATTGGCACATGAGATGTGTTGAAGATGGCAAGATTCCAATAGATCATCTCGTGGTTCTCGAGCCCTGGGGAGCTATGGAAGAAGGCATTGGACATTTGCAGATATGCGACCAAGGAGGACAGGGTTCGGTTCATCCGGGGCGAAGACATGGCATCGATGGAGGTCATTCTATGGGTGATGGAGGAGGCTGAGGCGGCGGATCCAATATAGAGGAGGAGTTGGGTAGTCTACAGCTCCCGCATTCAGAACCCATCAGATCCGGAAGAGGATGCGATGGTGCTACCGGCGGTGTTGCCGACGCCAGGACCCCGTGCAATGCCAATCTTGGTCGAGGAGGATGCGGTGGTGGTGCGGAGGCAGAGGGCGGTCAGGGAAGTCGTCCATCTTTTGCGTCGTTCGCCGCACTTTCCCCCATGTTCCGCAAGAATCCTCAACCTCTCTTGCCCTCTGACCACGGAGTAGGGGTTTCCCCAGCCGGCCACCATTTTTGGTTGCTGGCTGGGGAGGAATCCCACAAGGGGGGTTGTGGGTGGTGAATTTCCATTGCCGAGTCCCATTTAGTTTGCTTCCCCTTCCAAATATACTAGCAACAAGGAGAATGTAGTGAGATGGACCTTAAGAATTAGGGTGGTATATGGAAATTAATCTAATAGTGTGAGTTGTGATGATTTGTTGCTTGGATTCGAGTAATTGTGAAGGGGACAATTAAATGAAATCACTGGTATTTAGTTGTTGAGGAAGCAATGAAAATTGATAATTATATAGCTATTTGTGTTATTTGGACAAAGGATAAGTTGGGCTTTTGGATGGGTTATCTTATTATTACACCAGAGTTCTAATTATTGATCGTTAGCGGGCGTAGAGGAAATTTTAGAGGGGTGAGCTTTTCCCACCAATACCTCTGGACATTTTCGTGGGCCTATTGGGTGCACCCTTTTCCGTCTTGGGAGGGTTTGGGAAGCGGAGGGAGAAATGTATAATGAAAATACGCCTTCCAATGCTTTAAGATTTTAGATGGTTTGGTCACCCTCCAAAGTGAGAGTTCTTTCTTGTCTTGTAGGATGAGTTAAGGTTTCCCCTTCCTCCGCCGGGAGAGAAAGACATAGCTAGCAACTATGGGGTGGCGGCGGAAGGTGGGATTTAACAAAGAAAGGAGAAACCATTTTCATTACCAAAGAAGGAATCAGGGAGAGTTTTTCAAGAGAGACCAGATCAATTGTGAAGGGAATGATAGGCTGAGAGAAATAATAGAGAGCATGGACCGGTAGTAAATTATGTATTCTCTGTGGTCAACAGGAGAGCATCAACCATATTTTCAATGTTCTATTGCTAAGCTTTTTTGAAGCCTTACAGAAATGTACTTTTGATCTAAATTCCATTCATGATAATATGAATAAGTGCTTTGGAAGCTGATTAAAAGATTTTCAAAAGACAACAAGAAATTTGTGATTGTAGGATTTTTAGCTATGTTTTGGACCATTTGGAGATGTAGCAATTATGTGATTTTTGAAAGAAAAGTTATCAATGATACCATGAATGTGATTAAGCTAATATGTCATTTGCATCTGTGGCTGGCCATTTTGTAGATAAAAGAGGAAGATCAAATGGTGTTGATGGGGCAAGGCTCATAGAACATGTAGCAAGTGAGGTGTATCGAGCTTCGCAAGGTTGACGTCTAGGTGTTCGTAGGATTTGCGGATGATTCTTCGACTGCGTACCCGTTCCCTCGAAGTTTACATACTTGTTCATGTCTTTGGAGTCTCCTTATCATGCATAAGTTCGATTTGATCTTTCGTCTAGCTTAGTGGACCGATCCTTCCTATTCTGTTTAGTTGGTTGATATTATGGAGTCTAGGAGGTCTGCCTTTGTTGGCTGAGCCTCTCTATTCGACATCTGATGCTTGGCTGAGCTTGAACCTCCGAGTTCAGGTTTGCAAAATATAACATGGAGTTTGAAACTTTAGTTGGTTTGGTAGCTTATAGTTTGGATGTAACGAATATTATGGTTCTTTAATAGAAATCGGAGGGATGGCCCCTCTTTCATTAAGAAAGTCAATAAGAGGTAGAGGAATTAAAACGTTTTTTAGGGAAACGGTGAAAAGTAGAGATAAAAGGGGGAAGTCAAAATGGAGAGAGAGGGGGGGTATACATAAGGTTGGACTAAAAACAAGGTGGACGATAGAACCTTACATGTTTTGTAAAATGTTATTGTCTCCATATTCCCTTGGAGGGCATGGCAAGACGAATGTTTTTCATGTGAATTTATATTGTTGCTCGGTAGACACGCATGAACAGACATGATAAAACCGAGTTGGACGGATTTGTCATGGTTGCTAAAGAAATTTGTCGTCCATGTACAACACAAAATTGCCTTGAAAATCATTCTATTTTCCAATGCCCTCCCGTGAATATTTGCTGGTTATCAAAATTCACATTCTTTAAGTAGAAGATATTTCGTCTAGAAAAATAACGTAAGGGCATCTCCAACGCTGACCCTCAAATCAAACACCATTTATGTTTACAAACTGATGGAGACCAGTCCACGGACAGTGATGCGGAAGGCGGCCATCAAAACATGTCCCCAACTTCCGACTTCGACTAATCTGGAAGTTGGACCTATGACCACTCATGTCAAATTGAAGAGTTGCGCCATCATCTTCATCCTTATCCTCCACGATCATGTTGTGTATCATCACCTCCCACAAGGTCTCCGGATCCCACTGTTTAGCAGGTTGCGGAGTTCCGAGAAGGGCTTGGCGTGCGATTGGGGTGGTAGTGTCAGTGAGAGCGCGACTATGGATGGGTTTTGGGTTGGCTGGGGGTGTGGAAGTCCTGCATGACTGGTGTCCGGACAACTCGATCACTACAAAAAAAACACTTTTGTGATGATACGTGTTTGTCATAGTAGGTCGCGTTTTTTGTCATGCATGTACATCCATGACAAATTTATGACAGAATCAAGATAGTCATACATGTGTTGTCGTAGAAGTGTTTCATGACATTACCAAAATTATCATCACGGAAGTGTCCACTTCCATGATGATAAATCGCGCGTCACAGAAGTGCTTTCGTCAAGGGTGACCGACACGTGGCATCCACCATAACGGAACGCCGTTAAGCTATCGGGTCGGGTTTTGGATCCGATAACCCGTTAACAGCCCCGACCAATGGGGATTTTCCACGTGTAAAATCATCATTGGCTGGAGGAAACACATGTCGGCTCACCGTTGGGACAGATGTCATCAGCTCATTGGACCGAAGACGCCTATGATACGGCGACACGTGGCACGGCCCAACAGAGGCCCATTCCTGTGAAAAGGCCGGCCCATTTGACTTGGTCAAAAGGTGGCGGGCCGGCCCACGAAAAGCCTATTAACGACCTGTTCGCATATAGCCCATTTACAGCCCGCTAACCCAGGGCCCGTTACGCCCTATCCGAATTAGTCCGAGTAGCGTCATCTGGGCCGTCCAATATGATTCAGCCCGTTTTAACTTCCCGCCCATGTGTGGCCCATGACTTCTTTCGGCCCATATGAGGACCTTTGTAACTCTTGGCCCATTAACGACCCGTGGTGAAACTGGCCCGTAATGAACAGTGTATCACTTTATACCCATTAACGGCTCGTTATTCCATTGGGCCGTTTCCAGCCCAACTTATCTTTCTGCCTTCTCAGGGCCCATTGATTCTTGGGCTCACTTGCAGCATTCGGTTACATACGGCCCATTACTGTCATTTTCTGCTTGTGGGCCAATTCAGCCCGTCATTATAGTTGGCCCGTTTGCGGACCGTTAATACGTTGGGCCGTTTTCATGTCAAAAAACCCGTTGGGCTGTTTTCATAGAGTTGTCAAATACGGCCTATTAACGACCCGTTATGGTCCACGAATAGTATGGCCCATGATTGGCGAAATGATGATACGCCCCGTAGAAGGCCCATGGATCCTACGGCCCGTATGAGGTGAAGGAAATATGCCCTAGAGGCAATAATAAAGTTATTATTTATTTCCTCATATCATGATAAATGTTTATTATTCATGCTAGAATTGTATTAACCGGAAACATGATACATGTGTGAATACATAGACAAACATATAGTCACTAGTATGCCTCTACTTGACTAACTCATTAATCAAAGATGGTTATGTTTCCTAACCATAGACATGTGTTGTCATTTGATTAATGGGATCACATCATTAGAAGAATAATGTGATTGACATGACCCATTCCGTTAGCCTAGCACTTGATCGTTTAGTATACTGCTATTGCTTTCTTCATGACTTATACATGTTCCTGTAACTATGAGAAATATGCAACTCCCGTTTACCGGAGGAACACTTTGGGTACTACCAAACGTCACAACGTAACTGGGTGATTATAAAGGAGTACTACAGGTGTCTCCGAAGGTACATGTTGAGTTGGCGTATTTCGAGATTAGGTTTTGTCACTCCGATTGTCGGAGAGGTATCTCTGGGCCCTCTCGGTAATGCACATCATTATAAGCCTTGCAAGCAATGTGACCAAATGAGTTGGTTACGGGATGATGCATTACGGAACGAGTAAAGAGACTTGCCGGTAACGAGATTGAACTAGGTATTGGATACCGACGATCAAATCTCGGGCAAGTAACATACCGATGACAAAGGGAACAACGTATGTTGTTATGCGGTTTGACCGATAAAGATCTTCGTAGAATATGTAGGAACCAATATGGGCATCCAGGTCCCGCTATTGGTTATTGACCGAGAATGGTTCTAGGTCATGTCTACATAGTTCTCGAACCCGTAGGGTCCGCACGCTTAACGTTATGATGACAGTTTTATTATGAGTTTATAAGTTTTGATGTACCGAAGTTTGTTCGGAGTCCCGGATGTGATCACGGACATGACGAGGAGTCTCGAAATGGTCGATACATAAAGATTGATATATTGGAAGCCTATGTTTGGACATCGGAAAGGTTCCGGGTGAAATCGGGATTTTACCGGAACACCAGGGGGTTACCGGAACCCTCCCGGGGGTTAATGGGCCTTAGTGGGCCATGAGGGAGAAGAGGAGGGCCGGACAGGGCAGGCCGCGCGCCCCTTCCCCCCTAGTCCAAATAGGACAAGGAAGGGGGGGGGGGCGGCGCCCCCCTTTCCTCTTTCCCCTCCCCCTTTCCTGTTGGGGAACGTAGCAGAAATTCAAAATTTTCCTACGTGTCAACAAGATCTATCTAAGGAGAAACCAGCAACGAGGGGAAGGAGAGTGCATCTACATACCATTGTAGATCGCTAAACAGAAGCGTTCAAGAGAACGGGGTTGAAGGAGTCGTACTCGTCGTGATCCAAATCACCGGAGATCCTAGTGCCGAACGGACGGCACCTCCGCGTTCAACACACGTACAACCCGGTGACATCTCCCATGCCTTGATCCAGCAAGGAGAGAGGGAGAGGTTGAGGAAGACTCCATCCAGCAGCAGCACAACGGCGTGGTGGTGATGGAGGAGCGTGGCAATCCTGCAGGGCTTCGCCAAGCACCGCGGGAGAGGAGGAGTACTTGGGAGAGGGGAAGGGCTACGCCAGAACTTGTGGTGCGGCTGCCCTCCCACCCCACACATATATATAGGGGCAAGGGAGAGGGGGGCCGGCCCCCTCAGATCCAATCTGAGGAGGGGGCAGCGGCCAAGGGGGGGAAGAGTGCCTCCCAAGCCAAGTGGAGGCCCTCCCCCTTAGGGTTTTCCCCTTCCCATGCGCATGGGCCTTGGGGGGGCTGGTGCCCCTGGCCCATTAAGGCTAGGGCGCCCCCCTACAGCCCATGCTACTGTATTGGACGTGGTGGAACAATTTCCGGACCTCCGGACCCCTCCGGAATCCTCCGGAACCTTCTGGAAGCTTCTCGGTACAAAATACCGAAAAAACCCGAACTTTTCCCGGAACCCGAACGACAACTTTCCATATATAAATCTTTACCTCCGGACCATTTCGGAACTCCTCGTGACGTTTGGGATCTCATCCGGGACTCCGAACAACATTCGGTAACCACATACAAACTTCCTTTATAACCCTAGCGTCATCGAACCTTAAGTGTGTAGACCCTACGGGTTCGGGAACCATGCAGACATGACCGAGACGTTCTCCGGTCAATAACCAATAGCACGATCTGGATACCCATGTTGGCTCCCACATGTTCCACGATGATCTCATCGGATGAACCACGATGTCAAGGACTCAATCAATCCCGTATACAATTCCCTTTGTCTAGCGGTATTGTACTTGCCCGATATTCGATCGTCGGTATACCGATACCTTATTCAATCTCGTTACCGGCAAGTCTCTTTTACTCGTTCCGTAACACATCATCCCGTGATCAACCCCTTGATCACATTGTGCCCATTATGATGATGTCCTACCGAGTGGGCCCAGAGATACCTCTCCGTTTACACGGAGTGACAAATCCCAGTCTCGATTCGTGCCAACCCAACAGACACTTTCGGAGATACCTGTAATGCACCTTTATAGCCACCCAGTTATGTTGTGACGTTTGGTACACCCAAAGCATTCCTATGGTATCCGGGAGTTGCACAATCTCATGATCTAAGGAAAAGATACTTGACATTAGAAAAGCTTTAGCATACGAACTACGATCTTTGTGCTAGGCTTAGGATTGGGTCTTGTCCATCACATCATTCTTCTAATGATGTGATCCCGTTATCAACGACATCCAATGTCCATGGTTAGGAAACCGTAACCATCTATTGATCAACGAGCTAGTCAATAGAGGCTTGCTAGGGACATGGTGTTGTCTATGTATCCACACATGTATCTGAGTTTCCTATCAATACAATTATAGCATGGATAATAAACGATTATCATGAACAAGGAAATATAATAATAACTAATTTATTATTGCCTCTAGGGCATATTTCCAACATTTCCTTCTCCACCAAGGCAAGAGGGGGGAGTCCTACTCCCGGTGGGAGTAGGACTCCTCCAGGCGCACCCCAAGGGGGCCGGCCGCACCTCCCCCTCCCTCCTTCATATACGGGGGCAAGGGGGCACCCCATAACACACAAGTTGATCTACGGATTGTTCCTTAGCCGTGTGCGGTGCCCCCTCCACCATATTCCACATCGGTCATATCGTCGCAGAGTTTAGGCGAAGCCCTGCGCCGATAGAGCATCATCATCGTCACCACGCCGTCGTGCTGATGGAACTCATCCCCGAAGCTTTGCTGGATCGGAGCCCGGGGATCGTCATCGAGCTGAACGTGTGCTGAACTCGTAGGTGCCATACGTTCGGTGCTTGGATCGGTCAGATCGTGAAGACGTACGACTACATCAACCGCGTTGTCATAACGCTTCCGCTTACGGTCTACGAGGGTACGTGGACGGACACTCTCCCCTTTCGTTGCTATGCCATCACCATGATCTTGCGTGTACGTAGGAATTTTTTTGAAATTACTACGTTCCCCAACAGTGGTATCAGAGCCATGTTTTATGCGTTGATGTTATATGCACGAGTAGAACACAAGTGAGTTGTGGGCGATATAATTCATACTGCTTACCAGCATGTCATACTTTGGTTCAGCGGCATTGTGAGATGCAGCGGCCCGGACCGACTTTACGCGTACGCTTACGCGAGATTGGTTTCACCGCTACGAGCACTCGTTGCTTAAAGGTGACCGGCGGGTGTCTGTCTCTCTCACTTTAGTTGAACCAAGTGTGGCTACGCCCGGTCCTTGCGAAGGTTAAAACATCACCAACTTGACAAACTATCGTTGTGGTTTTGATGCGTAGGTAAGAACGGTTCTTGCTAAGCCCGTAGCAGCCACGTAAAAATTGCAACAACAAAGTAGAGGACGTCTAACTTGTTTTTGCAGGGCATGTTGTGATGTGATATGGTCAAGACGTGATGCTATATTTTATTGTATGAGATGATCATGTTTTGTAACCAAAGTTATCGGCAACTGGCAGGAGCCATATGGTTGTCGCTTTATTGTATGAAATGCAAACGCCCTGTAATTGCTTTACTTTATCACTAAGCGGTAGCGATAGTCGTAGAAGCAATAGATGGCGTAACGACAACGATGCTTCGATGGAGATCAAGGTGTCGCGCCGGTGACGATGGTGATCATGATGGTGCTTCGAAGATGGAGATCACAAGCACAAGATGATGATGGCCATATCATATCACTTATATTGATTGCATGTGATGTTTATCCTTTATGCATCTTATCTTGCTTTGATTGACGGTAGCATTTTAAGATGATCTCTCACTTAATAATCAAGAAGTGTTCTCCCTGAGTATGCACCGTTGCGAAAGTTCTTCGTGCTGAGACACCACGTGATGATTGGGTGTGATAGGCTCTACGTTCAAATACAACGGGTGCAAAACAGTTGCACACGCGGAATACTCAGGTCATACTTGACGAGCCTAGCATATACAGATATGGCCTCGGAACACGGAGACCGAAAGGTCGAACGTGAATCATATAGTAGATATGATCAACATAGTGATGTTCACCATTGAAACTACTCCATCTCACGTGATGATCGGACATGGTTTAGTTGATTTGGATCACGTGATCACTTAGATGACTAGAGAGATGTCTGTCTAAGTGGGAGTTCTTAAGTAATATGATTAATTGAACTTAAATTTATCATGAACTTAGTACCTGATAGTATTTTTCTTCTCTATGTTTGTTTGTAGATAGATGGCTCGTGCTGTTGTTCCGTTAAATTTTAATGCATTCCTTGAGAAAGCAAAGTTGAAAGATGATGGTAGCAATTACACGGACTGGGTCCGTAACCTGAGGATTATCCTCATTGCTGCACAGAAAAGTTACGTCCTGGAAGCACCGCTGGGTGCCAGGCTTGCTGCTGATGCAACTGATGACGTTAAGAATGTCTGGCAGAGCAAAGATGATGACTACTCGATAGTTCAGTGTGCCATGCTTTACGGCTTAGAACCGGGTCTTCAACGATGTTTTGAACGTCATGGAGCATATGAGATGTTTCAGGAGTTGAAGTTAATATTTCAAGCAAATGCCCGGATTGAGAGATATGAAGTCTCCAATAAGTTCTATAGCTGCAAGATGGAGGAGAATAGTTCTGTCAGTGAACACATACTCAAAATGTCTGGGTATAATAATCACTTGATTCAACTAGGAGTTAATCTTCCTGATGATAGTGTCATTGACAGAATTCTCCAATCACTGCCACCAAGCTACAAGAGCTTCGTGATGAACTATAATATGCAAGGGATGAACAAAACTATTCCCGAGCTCTTCGCAATGCTAAAAGCTGCGGAGGTAGAAATCAAAAAGGAGCATCAAGTGTTGATGGTTAACAAGACCACCAGTTTCAAGAAAAAGGGCAAAGGGAAGAAGAAGGGGAACTTTAAAAAGAACAGCAAGCAAGTTGCTGCTCAAGAGAAGAAACCCAAGTCTGGACCTAAGCCTGAAACTGAGTGCTTCTACTGCAAGCAGACTAGACACTGGCAGCGGAACTGCCCCAAGTATTTGGCGGATAAGAAGGATGGCAAAGTGAACAAAGGTATATGTGATATACATGTTATTGATGTGTACCTTACTAATGCTCGCAGTAGCACCTGGGTATTTGATACTGGTTTTGTTGCTAATATTTGCAACTCGAAATAGGGACTACGAATTAAGCGAAGATTGGCTAAGGACGAGGTGACGATGCACGTGGGAAATGGTTCCAAAGTCGATGTGATCGCAGTCGGCACGCTACCTCTACATCTACCATCGGGATTAGTTTTAGACCTAAATAATTGTTATTTGGTGCCAGCATTGAGCATGAACATTATATCTGGATCTTGTTTGATGCGAGACGGTTATTCATTTAAATCAGAGAATAATGGTTGTTCTATTTATTTGAGTAATATCTTTTATGGTCATGCACCCTTGAAGAGTGGTCTATTTTTATTGAATCTCGATAGTAGTGATACACATATTCATAGTGTTGAAACCAAAAGATGCAGAGTTGATAACGATAGTGCAACTTATTTGTGGCACTCCCGTTTAGGTCATATCAGCGTAAAGCGCATGAAGAAACTCCATACTGATGGGATTTTGGAATCACTTGATTATGAATCACTTGGTACTTGCGAACCGTGCCTCATGGGCAAGATGACTAAAACACCGTTCTCCGGAACTATGGAGCAAGCAACTGATTTGTTGGAGATCATACATACTGATGTTTGTGGTCCAATGAATGTTGGGGCTCGCGGCAGGTACCGTTATTTTCTCACATTCACAGATGATTTGAGCAGATATGGGTATATCTACTTAATGAAACACAAGTCTGAAACATTTGAAAAGTTCAAAGAATTCCAGAGTGAAGTGGAAAATCATTGTAACAAGAAAATAAAGTTTCTATGATCTGATCGTGGAGGAGAATATTTGAGTTACGAGTTTGGTCTAGACTTGAAACAATGCGGAATAGTTTCGCAACTCACGCCACCCGGAACACCACAACGAAATGGTGTGTCCGAACGTCGTAATCGTACTTTACTAGATATGGTGCGATCTATGATGTCTCTTACTGATTTACCGCTACCGTTTTGGGGTTGTGCTTTAGAGACGGCCGCATTCACGTTAAATAGGGCACCATCAAAATCCGTTAAGACAACACCTTATGAACTGTGGTTTGGCAAGAAACCAAAGTTGTCGTTTCTTAAAGTTTGGGGCTGCGATGCTTATGTGAAGAAACTTCAACCAGATAAGCTCGAACCCAAATCGGAGAAATGTGTCTTCATAGGATACCTAAAAGAGACTATTGGGTACACCTTTCTATCACATATCTGAGGGCAAGATTTTCGTTGCTAAAATCGGATCCTTTCTAGAGAAGGAGTTTCTCTCGAAAGAAGTGAGTGGGAGGAAAGTAGAACTTGATGAGATAACTGTATCTACTCCCTTGTTGGAAAGTAGTTCATCACAAGAACCGGTTCCTGTGACAACTACACCAACTAGTGAGGAAGCTGATGATATTGATCATGAAACTTTAGATCAAGTTTCTACTGAACCTCGTAGGTCTACCAGAGTAAGATCCGCACCAGAGTGGTACGGCAATCCTATTCTGGAAGTCATGTTACTTGACCATGATGAACCTACGAACTATGAGGAAGCGATGATGAGCCCAAATTCCGCAAAATGGCTAGAGGCCATGAAATCTGAGATGGGATCCATGTACGAAAACAAAGTATGGACTTTGGTTGACTTGCCCGATGATCGGCAAGCCATTGAGAATAAATGGATCTTTAAGAAGAAGACTGACGCTAATGGTAATATAACTGTCTATAAAGCTCGACTTGTTGCGAAAGGTTTTCGACAAGTTCAAGGGGTTGACTACGATGAGACTTTCTCACCCGTAGCGATGCTTAAGTCTGCCCGAATCATGTTAGCTATTGTTGCATTTCATGATTATGAAATTTGGCAAATGGATGTCAAAACTGCATTCTTGAATGGATTTCTGGAAGAAGAGTTGTATATGATGCAACCAGAAGGTTTTGTTGATCCAAAAGGTGCTAACAAAGTGTGCAAGCTCCAGCGATCCATTTATGGACTGGTGCACGCATCTCGGAGTTGGAATAAACGTTTTGATAGTGTGATCAAAGCATATGGTTTTATACAGACTTTTGGAGAAGCCTGTATTTACAAGAAAGTGAGTGGGAGCTCTGTAGCATTTCTGATTTTATATGTAGATGACATATTATTAATTGGAAATGATATAGAATTTCTGGATAGCATAAAGGGATACTTGAATAAAAGTTTTTCAATGAAAGACCTCGGTGAAGCTGCTTACATATTGGGCATCAAGATCTATAGAGATAGATCAAGACGCTTAATAGGACTTTCACAAAGCACATACCTTGACAAAATTTTGAAAAAGTTCAAAATGGACCAGGCAAAGAAAGGTTTCTTGCCTATGCTACAAGGTGTGAAGTTGAGTCAAACTCAATGCCCGACCACAGCAGAAGATAGTGAGAAAATGAAAGATGTTCCCTATGCTTCAGCCATAGGCTCTATCATGTATGCAATGCTGTGTACTAGACCTGACGTATGCTTAGCAATAAGCTTGGCAGGAAGGTACCAAAGTAATCCAGGAGTGGATCACTGGACAGCGGTCAAGAACATCCTGAAATACCTAAAAAGGACTAAGGATATGTTTCTCGTATATGGAGGTGTCAAAGAGCTAGTCGTAAATGGTTACGTTGATGCAAGCTTTGACACTGATCCGGACGATTCTAAATCGCAAACCGGATACGTGTTTTTATTAAACGGTGGAGCTGTAAGTTGGTGCAGTTCTAAACAAAGCGTCGTGGCGGGATCTACATGTGAAGCGGAGTACATAGCTGCTTCTGAAGTAGCAAATGAAGGAGTCTGGATGAAGGAGTTCATTACCGATCTAGGTGTCATACCTAGTGCATCGGGACCAATGAAGATCTTCTGTGACAATACTGGTGCAATTGCTTTGGCAAAGGAATCCAGATTTCACAAGAGGACCAAGCACATCAAGAGACGCTTCAATTCCATTCGGGACCAAGTCCAAGTGGGAGACATAGAGATTTGCAAAATACATACGGATCTGAATGTTGCATACCCGTTGACTAAGCCTCTCTCACGAGCAAAACATGATCAACACCAAGACTCCATGGGTGTTAGAATCATTACTATGTAATCTAGATTATTGACTCTAGTGCAAGTGGGAGACTGAAGGAAATATTCCCTAGAGGCAATAATAAAGTTATTATTTATTTCCTCATATCATGATAAATGTTTATTATTCATGCTAGAATTGTATTAACCGGAAACATGATACATGTGTGAATACATAGACAAACATATAGTCACTAGTATGCCTCTACTTGACTAGCTCATTAATCAAAGATGGTTATGTTTCCTAACCATAGACATATGTTGTCATTTGATTAATGGGATCACATCATTAGAAGAATGATGTGATTGACATGACCCATTCCGTTAGCCTAGCACTTGATCGTTTAGTATACTGCTATTGCTTTCTTCATGACTTATACATGTTCCTGTAACTATGAGAAATATGCAACTCCCGTTTACCGGAGGAACACTTTGGGTACTACCAAACGTCACAACGTAACTGGGTGATTATAAAGGAGTACTACAGGTGTCTCCGAAGGTACATGTTGAGTTGGCGTATTTCGAGATTAGGTTTTGTCACTCCGATTGTCGGAGAGGTATCTCTGGGCCCTCTCGGTAATGCACATCATTATAAGCCTTGCAAGCAATGTGACCAAATGAGTTGGTTACGGGATGATGCATTACGGAACGAGTAAAGAGACTTGCCGGTAACGAGATTGAACTAGGTATTGGATATCGACGATCAAATCTCGGGCAAGTAACATACCGATGACAAAGGGAACAACGTATGTTGTTATGCGGTTTGACCGATAAAGATCTTCGTAGAATATGTAGGAACCAATATGGGCATCCAGGTCCCGCTATTGGTTATTGACCGAGAATGGTTCTAGGTCATGTCTACATAGTTCTCGAACCCGTAGGGTCCGCACGCTTAACGTTACGATGACAGTTTTATTATGAGTTTATAAGTTTTGATTTACCGAAGTTTGTTCGGAGTCCCGGATGTGATCACGGACATGACGAGGAGTCTCGAAATGGTCGAGACATAAAGATTGATATATTGGAAGCCTATGTTTGGACATCGGAAAGGTTCCGGGTGAAATCGGGATTTTACCGGAACACCGGGGGGTTACCGGAACCCTCCCGGGGGTTAATGGGCCTTAGTGGGCCATGAGGGAGAAGAGAAGGGATGGCTAGGGCAGGCTGCGCGCCCCCTCCCCCCTAGTCCGAATAGGACAAGGAAGGGGGGGGGGCGCCCCCCTTTCCTCTTTCCCCTCCCCCCTTTCCTTCTCCACCAAGGCAAGAGGGGGGAGTCCTACTCCCGGTGGGAGTAGGACTCCTCCAGGCGCACCCCAAGGGGGCCGGCCGCACCTCCCCCTCCCTCCTTTATATACGGGGGCAAGGGGGCACCCCATAACACACAAGTTGATCTACGGATCGTTGCTTAGCCGTGTGCGGTGCCCCCTCCACCATATTCCACCTCGGTCATATCGTCGGAGAGTTTAGGCGAAGCCCTGCGCCGGTAGAGCATCATCATCGTCACCACGCTGTCGTGCTGACGGAACTCATCCCCGAAGCTTTGCTGGATCGGAGCCCGGGGATCGTCATCGAGCTGAACGTGTGCTGAACTCGGAGGTGCCGTACGTTCGGTGCTTGGATCGGTCGGATCGTGAAGACGTACGACTACATCAACCGCGTTGTCATAACGCTTCCGCTTACGGTCTACGAGGGTATGTGGACGGACACTCTCCCCTCTCATTGCTATGCCATCACCATGATCTTGCGTGTACGTAGGAATTTTTTTGAAATTACTACGTTCCCCAACATGAGGCCCATGGATAGTACGTCCCGTAGAAGGCCCATGGAACATATGGCCCGTAGAAGGCCGATGGACCCTACGGCCCGTAGAAGGTCCATTGATCCCTAAGGCCCGTATAGAAGGTCGATGGATCCTACGGCCCGTATAGAAGGCCAATGGTCCTACGGCCAAACGAAGGCCCATGGATCATACGGCCTGCAAGAGGCCCATGGTTACAACAGTCCATGTGTTGCCATGATTATTTTGGCCTAGTTACCAAAAATAGGCTATTGTGGCCACTAGAAAAACACAGAAAAAGAACTGCAGTGACTACAAGCACACAACTAAACAAGACAATAAGGAAATAAATAAGCAAGAAATTAAGGCTAGCCTATTACCACTATTACACATATTACATCCACTGGGCATCAAAGTTCGCCACCAGTGCAAATATAGGGAACAAAGCAGAAAATTACATACACTCGCCGTCAAAATTGGCCACCAGTGCAAATAAACGCGGCAACAAATAACTGAAACAACTTCAGAAGATCTCAAGAAACATTATCCTGGGTATCCACCATGCTGGCAATAAGCTTAGCAAGCTGATTAGCTTTATCTTGTTTGGCGCTAAAATCCTCCAACACTTGTTCTTACACCAGAAAGTATGCATCTGAATGCTCCAGGGACTTCCGCAGTCCTTCCGCTTCTTGTCGCAGCATAGCTGATCGATGTCTTTCAGCTTGTAGTTGATACTCAAGAAACCGAACTGATTCAGACAGTGAGTTTGAATAGCTTGTGCAAGCAGTAGTGGCCAGTAACTCAAACACTAAACCAAGACAGGACTTTGGGGTTGTCTCGCTGTCTTCAAGATAGTCTTGCTTAGCTATTTTATCAGCTTTGTTGGAGACCAATAAGGATGTGTCACTATCCTGAACCTTATCTGCATTACTTCCTTTACCATTGCTTAATAAGGCACTCTTCCCCAATATTCTGTTAGCATTCTAAAAGAAGAAACAAGCAGACACATAACAAGTTTAGCATGTACTAGTATATGAAACTCATTTTGGTGAACCAGTTCATTAGTAAGGTGGACAGGATTAAACTACCAAGTATTGCCAAGTACTAGTACATAATAAAAACATCAAACAAACATATATCTATGTCCTATGGTCACTGCATTGTCTTGCCAAATCAAAATAGAGACATGGTTCAAATCATATCAGTTCAAGACAAAGCAGCAGTGAAAGAATACAAAGCGTGGGAAACTACACGGCACAACAAGATTTCAGATGTGTACGACGGGTCTACATGTACAACAACACTATTGGCTCTGTTGTGATGCTAGTAATGTGCATGATATGAAAGTCAACTGTATACACAATTAAAATCAAAAGAGCTATTGATAAGAGCAAACCTGTTAAAGAAACATGTGTGCACATACCTAATGTGCCATTGGAGTTTTGATTGGATCCTTCAATTTAAAAATAAGTTTGTATCAGTAAATACAGTGATACAAGAGCAAAGCAATCATAGTTAAAAAAAAGGCGCGCCTAAGCGAGCGCTTAAGCGCGCCTAGGCTCTAGGCGTTGGCAAAACGCATTGCGCATAACTACGCTTAATCTGTGCATAACTGCGCATAAGCATGCGCTTTGGTCAGTAAAGTGCAAGGCGGTGGCAAAACGCACAATTAACGCCTAGCGCTTTTTTGAACTATGATAGCAATGGAATCTTAAATTAGAACATTTGTTCTTCAGGTTTAGACACTTGTTCTACATGAACAGAGTACAGTAAGATGCAAGAATATAATACTTAAAAATAGAAAATGAGCTCATAGACCTTACCACATTCTTGGTTCGGGACCAGTACAGACCAAGGCGTTCCCAGTCATTGTCCAGTAAATGTGTCTCAGGAGAACGTAAGGGAATTTGATGAGTTTCTTTGCCGGTGAAGTACGTTTTCTTCAGGTAATTCTGATACTGCCATCAAGCATTCTTGAAGATAGCAGAGGTATTAGCACAGGTTACCTCATCATGAGTTTCCAAATCGGTCCTTCTCTATAGAGAAAAATGGGAAAATTTGTTGTATTATAACCATCATGGAGGTAGGATGTATGGGACGAAGCAAAGTAATTGCCATGAATAACATTACTTACACATAACTCCTGGACAAACACCTGCAACTGGCATTTTCCTTCATCTTCAGTATAATATTTCCAAGATGGGAAGATACGCACATACGATTTAACAACATCAAATGCGATAGATGCTAAACTACGACTGGCTGGTTGTGCTTCCTCCACAGGAATAGGCGTACTAACTGGTGGAGTTGGGGTTCGCCGTGATAGTACTAGCCCTTTGGGCACTGGAGCTGCCTTACTAACTGCTCTTGTTTGGGAGCTTTGTGGTGGAGATGGTGCTATGTCAACAGGAACTGGGTTACTATCGGCTGGGGTTGGGGTTAGATTGGGTGAAGCTGGTTCTCTGTCCATTAAAGTAGGGGTACAATCTGCGAGAGTTTGGGTTATGTGTGGTAGGGCTGGTTCTTGTGCATGTACAACCGGGGTGCTATCTCCACCAAGAGGTAGCACTGTTTTATTTGAAGACCGTGTTTTTATTCCGCTAGATACTGGCATCACCCGCTCCAATTCAAATGGCTGATAAACAGGAAACATAGTTGAATGTACAGACATTGTATGAGAGACAAATGCAATAGATAGTGTGGAAAAAAGAGGGCATGAAATAGTTGCCATGTATATAACTAAAATGGATAGCATGACATAATTTCACATATATGATGTCTATCTAAACTGGATAGCATAGCATAACATAATTCAAAGATATGATGAATAACTAAACAGGATCGCATGACATAATTCACCTACATGTTATCTAAGTAATCAGGATCGCATCATTTAATTCACATATGTGATTTATATGCTAAACAAAGGGCATTCGATATGATGTCTGAACTAAGAACATGGTGTTGAATATTGTGTATATGATGTCTAAACTATGCAATGCAAGACACCGTATGCATGATATGAGTAGTATAACCGTGCCAAGTTAGAGCATACACCTAAGTAGGGGAATAGGACTAGTCATCTATCTCTGAATCCATCTCTGAGGAGCTATCGGGACCCAACAAGAGATCTACTTCGACCGGTAGCACTGTCTGCTCTGAAGGCCTTGTTTTCACTCCAGATTTTTCCATCTCCCACCCAAATGGCTGATTCACAGGAAGAGTAGTTTAATGTACAAACATTGTCGACAAATGGAAATGTAATGAAGAAAAGGATGGGCAAGATATCATTCAAATATATGATACCTGGTTAAACAGGATGGCATTGCACATTTCACATATATTATGGCTGGCTAAAAGACATGAGACTGCATAATTCCCATATATGATATAGAAACTAAACAGGTGGCATTACAGAACATGTCTAAACTAAGCAGATGACATATATGATGTCAAAAGTAGGCACTGCAAGGCAACATATGCATATATGACTAACATCATCATGCCAAGGTAGAGCAAACACCTTGGGGGGTAAATAGGAAAGGTCAGCGGCGTCTAAATCCGCCTCAGAACAGATATCTTCCTCTGGATTACAATCTGGAGAGGGGTGGGGAGGGTTTGCCATTGAACCCACCATGGAGCGATGTCTGCATGACATTGTATTGCCGTGCAAAACTCTTCTCTTTTTCTCTACATGTTCAGCATGACTGTGTACAATATCTGACATGCATACAAAAAAATATGGTGAGATTATGTAAGGAGAGCATGCAGAAATTTAGAGTGATTGTAACAACCAGTGGATGGATCCAAAAATAATGATAGCAGGATGATGATTGCTTTAAATTAATAAAAAGACATATGATGATTGCTTTACTATTTGTTTCCCACCCAAGATGAACAACATAGGCATACCCTAGGTGAACCAGATATTAGACAGACATACTATTCATTGCTGCCTCGATATGTGCCCCACAACTAATTTAGAACTCAAGTTTGAACATTAATTTGGATCTGAGTTGGTAGTCCAAGAGCTGAACAGGACGATAAAGTAGCAGGTAAGTTTAAGCAATGCATAACATAAGCAGAAACAAAAGAGTGCGACCTCTCTTGTGGACCCGTGTACTCCTCAGGTTCATCTACTGAGTCGATGATGGTGATTCTGTTGGGGTGGGTGCCGGCGGCAGGGAAGGAGATCTGAGGCGGCGAAAGACAGTCAGGAGTCGTGATGTCTGGTTTGGTGGATGCTTCTATCGATGGAGCAGCTCAGGTGAGGTGGACGACGTTGCGGCAGGAGCAGGACAAACCACACAAAGTTCCCTTCGACACGTACCTGTAACTGAAGTAATTCTGTAAGGGCTCATTTGGCTTGCATGATTCTTAAAACGCAGGGATAGGAAAAACACCGGAATAGGATAGGAAAATGCACATGGTAAACAGAGCATTTGTAAACACAGGATTTCTGTCAACTTGGGTGTTTGGTTTACAGGAATTGGAAGAGCAAAGGAATGCAAAGAAACATGGCCAAAATAAAGAGAAACCATATGAAAGCGTGTACAGTAAGAATGTTATTCTAGCACTAATGCACTTGGTCTTGTTTTCATGCATAGGATTTTGAAAAGTAGGTCCAGGTGGATGTTTTGCTTCATTCCTTTCAACAAAATGCATGAATAATTGAATAGTAGAGTGCTATTGGAAAATTCCCTATTGCTATGTTTTTCCGTTGAACCAAAATATCCCTAATGGATCAATGTGAATGTATAGTAATAAGTGATGCAACAAGTGTACAACCTCTTTGCCGTAGCCATGTCGACCTCAGCATCATTGGGTTGGTCGCTGAAGCAGTTGAGGTAGAGGTGGCTGTCGGAGGTGTGGAGGAAGATCTGAGGAATATGTAGATGGCGTCCAGGGCACTGCCCCAATGTGATGGATCGTTCTATCGTTCGAGCAGCTCCGGTGAGCCGTAAGACGTCAAGGCTGAAGCAGCACAAGACAGACATCGTCAATCTCAAGTGGGATTCTAATAGCATCTCCAATAGATGATGTAAAATGGATGTAAAATTAACATCACCAAAAACCACCTGACTACAACAGATGAGGTAAAAACTGTTGACTCTGAACTTAACTGTCGAAACTAAAATTTACTGTGGAATCTGAATGCTACTGTAGAAACTTGAAAGTGCGTTATGTCGACTAGAGGGGGGGGGGTGAATAGGCGATTTTTATGAATTCTTCACTGAGGAATTTGCCGGTGAGGAAATTCCTTAGCGAAGAACTATTAGCAGCGGAATAAGTACTCAGAAGTAAGCATAACAAAATACAAGCATGGTCATCATGATGAAATGAAGACTAGCACAGAGTACAGAAAGCGTAATCACAGGATAACACAAGATGAAGACAAACAGACTGAAGAAATTGAACTGAGGAAATTGAGAAAGTCTTCAGTCAAAGTCTTCAAACACAGATATGAACAAACACTCAACACAGTAATGAGGAAATGAAAGGGTTGAGGAAATAGAACCAGTTAGGTTGGTGAAGACAATGATTTGGTAGACCAGTTCCAACTGCTGTCTTAGTTGTACGTCTAGTTGGAGCGGCTGAGTATTTAAACTCGAGGACACACAGTCCCGGACACCCAGTCGCTGAGCACGCAGCTCAGGACACCCAGTCCTCACCGTATTCTCCTTGAACTAAGATCACACAGATCTCGTCCAATCACTCGTGGTAAGTCTTCAGGCGACTTCCAAACCTTCACAGACTTGGTCACTCGGCGATCCACAATTCCTCTTGGATGCTCTAGACCTTGATGCCTAACCGTCTGGAAGAAGCACAGTCTTCAAAGGTAACAAGCGTCGGATCCAGGATCAATTTCTTCAGTGATGCTCAATCACTTTGGGTTTGTAGGGGTTTGGTTTTGGGTTTTCCTCACTCGATGATTTTCGCTCAAAGTCCTCGGAGGATGGGTTGCTCTCAAATGACAAGTGTCAAGTTCTCTCGGAGCAGCCAACCAGCTAGTGGTTGTAGGGGGCGGCTATTTATAGCCTAGGGAGCAGCCCGACATGATAAGACATAAATGCCCCTGAATGATATGACCATTAGGTGGATAAGATATTTTGGGACAGCTAGCGCGTAGCACAGCAACGGTCGGAAATTTGACTCTCAAATTCCTCAGGGCTATCATGTTCCTCACTGTGTAGGTAATTAGCACTGACGAATTCATAACTCCTCAGTCAGAACAAATTCATCAGCGACCAGAAGAACTTCGTCTCTGTCACTGAAGAAAGTGACTGAACTATATGGGATTTCCAAAGGCTTCACTCGAAGGGATTGGTAGGTGTAGGATTTTGAGTTGAGCATCACATGGAAATTTTTCCTTAGTATTTCCTCGACCCCCTTTAACAGTACGGTGTTTCCTATGACTCAAGAAAGAGAAAATGAAACTACGAAAACAAAAGTCTTCACGCTTCATGTTCCACAAATGAATACCAAGTCTTCAAGGTCACACCAATTTCTTCACTTTCAAAGTCTTCAGAAAGTCTTCAGAATATCAAAGTCTTCAATTGAAGGACTTCATTTTTAGGGGTCGACTTTCTCTGTAAGTATCAAACTCCTCATAGACTTATAGACCTGTGTACACTCACGAACGCATTAGTCCCTTAACCTATAAGTCTTCAATACACCAAAATCACTAAGGGGCACTAGATGCACTTACAATCTCCCCCTTTTTGGTGATTGATGACAACATAGGTTAAGTTTTCAACGGGGATAAACATATGAAGTGTATACACTGATATTGAGGAATTTGATTACGAGATATAGAAGAACTCCCCCTGAAGATGTGCATAGTGAGGAATTTTCTTCTGAGGCAATGCACATTTGAAGAGTTGAATCATGGAGATCTCCCCCCATATCTTGTAATTCATACACGCATTTGATATATAATATGAAGAATTTGAAATGCATGATGAAATATGGTGCCTGATGAGATTCAGCATGCGTGCAATGTCATTAACGAGGAATAAGCATGCAAAGCATAATGCAACAAAAGTATCAGCGCACCATCGGGTTTAAGATTACAACTCGATCCAAATAAAAGTTTCAGAAGAACGAGAGTTGTAACTTAAAAAATGCCCTTAATATAGACCCGCTTGAAGACTAACTCAGATTTCTCCCCCTTTGTCATCAAATGACCAAAAGGATTGAAACTGAGGACTAACGCCCCTGAAGAATTTCAAGTCGATGGAGGAGCGCCAGCATTGTCGGGGTTGTTTGTTGTAGCAGGGCCTGCCGCAGTGTCGTCCAAATCTTCATACTCATCAGTGTCACGCGATGAAGAATAAGAGCTGGCCACCAGTGGAGGAATTTTGACCCTCTTGAATTTCTTCGGAGGAGGTGCAGACCAGTCAAATTCTTCCTTGAGACCCATAGTCTTCAGTTCTTCAGCGCTATAGACATGAGTGAGGACAGCCCAGGTGCGGTTGAAGGTTTCATGAAGGTAGTATTGGTTCTTCTTCACTGCATTGTGTGTTGAGGTCATATTGTGAAGAAGTGCACCAAACTGACGCTTTACCCATTTGTGATTGCGATCAACCTTCTGATGAAGACTGAGGAGTAACTCACGGTCAGTCATCACCCTGGGTGCTGTGGCTTGAGGATTTTGCTTGGCTGAGGTATTTGCGGCAGAGTCATGTGTGGCAGAATCGTCATTGGTAGAGTAAGATGCAGCCTTGCGAAATTGACCATCCAATGGACGAATGCCTTCATCGATCACAGCAGCGGCCTTGCCTTTATCATCAGCTGATGAAACTGTCCGTTTGAGGACTTCAATGGGAGGCAAGTAGCTACCGTGGTTCAGAGTGTCAGCTTTGTAATTCAGTGAAGATCTTGCCCTGATGAATCTCATAATCCAAGGAGCATAGGGCTTCAGCTCGAATGGTGACATAGCAATATTGGCCAGAGTCCTCATGAAGAAATCATGGAAGTTGACGGGAACGCCATGAATGATGTTGAAAAGCATATTCTTCATGATGCCAACGACTTCTTCATCATTTGAGTCGTGGCCTTTGATGGGACTCATTGTCTTCGTCAGAATTCGATAGACAGTCCGAGGCACATAGAGTAATTCCTTGACGAGGAATTTGGTTCGTGGGGCCTGCCTTGGCTTCAAAGGCTTCATCAGCACTTGCATATAGTGATTTGAAAGTTCTGGTTCGTTGTAGATACAACGAGCACCATCAAGTGGAGGACTGAGTGGTAGAGCATGAAGCAATTCAGTTGCTGGTGCCTTGTAGTGAGTATTTTCAGACATCCAGTGTAATACCCATGAGTTCACATCTTCAGCGTCTCCGGTGATGTGCAGAGTTGCATAGAATTGAAGAATGAGTTCTTCATTCCAGTCACAGATATCAATGCAGAAATTCAGAAGTCCTGCATCGTGAAGAACACTGAGGACTGGCTCAAAGCCGGGCAGAGACTCCATGTCCACATGAGGAATATGTGCATGATCGAAGACTTTGTCTTTGTTGAAGAGCACTGAGGAATAGAAATTGGCTTGGCTGGCAGTCCAGAAACGCCTCTTCCTTATGCGAGAAGAATCATATGGATTATAATCAGTGAAGAATACGTGCTCGGCAAAGAAATCTTCAGCCTTGAACTTCTGTTTGCTTGAGAACGGATTCTTTGGCTTTGGCAGAGGGGTGTCAGTGAGTTGCATCACCACCTCAGGAATCGCGAGCTCAGGTTCTTCAGGCTAAGGAATTTCTTGTTCCTCAACAGGTGCAGTCTGAGGATCAGCAGCAGCAGGTTCATCAGCACTAGTGGCTGGAATTTCTTCATGGACAGATGAAGTGGGATGAGTTTCTTCAGAGCCCATTTGAACAGTTGGAGCAGGGGACTGAGGTATTTGTTGGATTGGGGTGAAGAGTGGAGAATTTGGATGCTGATTTTCCCAAAAGTCATCGTTCATCACTGGCGTTGTGCTTCCAATATCCACATCTTCTTCAGGATCCTCAACACCGGCCTCTTCAGCTGTGAACTGAGGCATAGGTGAGGAAATGATTGGGGTTGAAGGGATTGCTTCCACTTTAATTTCTTCATCAATCTGCTCTGACGAAGCAGCAGAATGATTTTCTTCATCAGATCCGCTTAGGATCTCATAGTCTTCTCCGAAAGGAACAAGGTCCTTTGATGGCATGGAGGAAATCGGAACAACATCAATTGGATTTTCGAGTGAGCTGGTCATTGGCTTCATTTTCTTCGCAGCCGAAGAGTTTGACGCAGCAGATGCCTTCCTTTTCTTCATTGCAGCTCGCTCTGCAGCCTTGGTCTTCTTCACATCAGAAGAAGATGGAAGAATTGGAGTTGGTGTTGGCACAGGAGGAGCTGAGGAATCTGGATAAATTTCCTCAGGTGCAACTGATGCAGTTGCCCTGACTTGTTCAGTTTCTTCAGGCGCACCACTAGTGGATGCCCTGGCAATTTCTTCAGCGGCTGGAATGGGATCATCAGCCCTGGAACTAGCATGTTCTTCAGCAGGCTGAAAGTCATCAGAGGTGCTGGCATGTTCTTCAGCAGGCTGAGCAGAGTCTGCAGCCTGAAGATTTTCTTGTTGCGATGGGGCTGCAACATTTGTGAATTTCTTCGTCAGATTGACGAATCTTACTTTAGCTCCTTGCCAATCAGCATAGTAGGCATCAAAGTCTTTGCTGAGGGCTTGAATTTCAGACTGAGCCTGGAGAAGTTCCTCAGGTGTCATTCTGATAACGTTTTTCTTCAGGAGCTTCTCCTTTCTGTATTGAGCTTTCCTGATCTCTCTTGCCTTTTCAAACTTCCATTTCTCTTCAGTGATGAAATGGGTCAACATATGACTTTGTCCAGGGGTCAGATGAAAATCAGGCATTGGGGTGTTTGGATCCTTGTGCCAGAGATCAATATAACCGAGGATTTTCCTCGGATCCAACAGCAGTGTCACAGATGTGCCTTTGGCTCTAGCGGCCTTCACCTGTCTGTCTCTGATGATTTCTGCAAGTTCATCATCAGAAGCTTCATCATCATAAGGCACATGGAATGCGACCTGTTTCTTCTTTGGACTTGGGCGAGGACCTCGTCCAGCTGTTGCTTTGGTCTTCAACTGTGTGGGGCCTGATGAGGAAATTGGTGCAGCTGAGGAACCTGCTGAAACACCAGAGGCAATCGAGAAACCAGCAGTCCTTTGACATGTAGCCAGATGCACAGGAGCTGAGGACTTTGAAGGAGCTGTTGAGGATTTTGGTGGAGCTGTAGCAGTGTGAGGAATTTGCCATGAGGGCACTGTTGGTGAAGCACTTGGCTTACGAGCAGGCTTCTTTGGCATGGATTTCCTCGGTTTGACCGAGGCCTCAGTAGCAGTAGCAGTGGAAGAATCCTCATTGAATTTCTTCACTGCCTCCTTGGCTTGTCTTGCCAATTTAGCTTGGCGCTTAGCCCATTCTTCAGGAAAGTCCTCACCATGTTTGATGCTTGTGGGGTCAGCTACTTGGCCAGGTGCCAATGGAGCTCTTGGGCATGGAGGATTGAGGGCGAATTTCCTCATGTACTTTGGAGTCACATATCTGTATTCCCTCCATTCCCTTGCCCATCTCCGTTCAATCCTCTGAATGCGCACCTTGCGCTGATTTTTGTTTTCTTTGCCAAATTTTGCTTCATCAGGTGTGCAATAGTCAGCATAAATTTCCTCAGGGATTTCAAACGCAGTCATAACCTCAGGTTTCTTTCCTCCTTTCTGCGGCTTCTTACCATCTGCCATGTTCTTCAGCTGGAGGAATTTGAACAATTGAATTCTCTGAAGAAGTATGCAGTTTTTCTTCGAGGAACACTGCAAACGAGTTAAGTTGATGAGAACCTAATGATTCAGCAGCGGACATGAGTACCTATGAACAGAGTATGGTTGCGAGGAATTTGGAGAGGTCATATGCGTTCTCAGAAGGTTTTTCAAAAAGAACAAGTTTGAAGGAATTTGACCAGAATGCGTCTTGAAGAATTTCACTAAGCATGCTTTGTCTTAGGTTCCAGAGTTGTATAGATCGGAGATCCACACAATTGAGGAATCTTGACGAATACAAAGCTTAGAGAAATGAATCAAGAACAGAAGATTTGTGAGGTGTTTTTCGTGTGAGGATTTGAGAAATAAAACACCTTTTGAAGATTTTGTAGAAAAGTTTCAAATCAAGGAGGGCAGTAAAAGTAACTTTTAATTACCCTGAATGAAGAACACGACGAACAGTGAGGTGAAACAGTGGAAGCTCGTCAGGTTAGATCTCCCACGCCCTAACTTGGCAGAGGAAGACGCTACGGGGCGGCGGAGTGAAGATTTTCCGCGGTCGGCGCTGAGTACGACGGCGACGAGGTCGAGGCAGCGAAGCTCTTCCTCACCGGCGATGATGGAGTAGCGGCGGTGCTAGGGTTTGAGGAGCTCGAGTGGAGAGAGTAGGATCGAGCGGAGTAAAAGAAGTGAGGAAGGAGAGAGGGGTATTTATAGAGGCAGTGAAAAACTAGTTCGCCCGAAGATTTAGGACGAACGTGCCCCTGACCATTCTCCTTCTCACGACATGTGTCACCCACGTACTGTGTAGTGGAGATCGTGTACGATCGTGGGTGAGTAAATAATGCATCATGGGATGCGGAACGGTTTGAGCGGCAAAACCGAAATTTGGATAAGATTAGTTTTAAAGTTTCGTTCGCAATTTCTTCAGCTGACAAGGACACAGTGAAGATTTTGAACGAGTTTCAAATAGAACGCACATGAAGAATTTGTGAATAGATTGGGTTGAGTATAGCATAGAGGGGGAAGGGTCCGATCACATTCACTTAGCAGAAAAACAACTTGAAGAAATAGCTATAAGTGAATGCTGTAGAGGACATAAACTCATATATATATATATATAGCCAATGAAGAAAAACGAAGGAAACAGTGAAGATTTTGAAAAGTTGAAGAATTTGAAAAACTGAAGAATTTCAAAACTGAGGAAAAACTCAAATTGAAGATTTTCAACTTTTTGTGGTGGCGTGACCCACCGTATAAGAATGATGATTTCAGACACCGCGTACAATTGTCGTAGGGTTCTGAGAATCAAATTCTTCATTAATTTCTTCACACTTAGAGTGTTATTCTTCATTGATTGAAGAAAAACGTTTCTTCATGTGTTGCACATCTAAGTCATCAATTTTGCATAAGTGTTAGGATGTGTGTCCTTTTCAAAGAACATTCGAAGATTCTAAGATATTTAGCTCACACCGCAACTTGCTAAATCTCTTCTCATCCAAGGGCTTAGTGAAGATATCAGCTAGCTGTTCTTCAGTCTTCACGTGCTCGATGGAGATGTCGCCCTTCAACACATGATCACGAAGAAAATGATGACGAATCTGAATGTGCTTTGTCTTCGAGTGCTGAACTGGGTTGTGAGCAATCTTGATGGCACTCTCATTGTCGCAGAGGAGAGGCACATTCTTCACGTTGACGCCATAGTCCTTGAGTGTTTGCTTCATCCAAAGCAGTTGAGCACAGCAAGAGCCAGCAGCAATGTATTCAGCTTCCGCAGTGGACAGTGATACGCAGTTCTGTTTCTTCGAGGACCAACAGACCAAAGATCGTCCGAGGAAATGACAAGTGCCAGAAGTTGACTTGCGGTCCACACGATCACCAGCATAGTCAGAGTCAGAATATCCAATGAGATCAAAAGCAGAGCCCTTGGGGTACCATAATCCTAGTGTTGGTGTGTGAGCTAGATATCGAAGAATATGCTTCACAGCCTTATGGTGTGATTCCTTCGGTGCAGCTTGAAATCGGGCACACATGCAAACACTAAGCATTATATCTGGCCTAGATGCACATAAGTACAATAAAGAACCAATCATGGAGCGGTATACCTTGTGATCGAAGTCAATACCATTTTCATCAGTGCATAGATGGCCATTTGTGGGCATAGGAATTTTGACGCCTTTGCAATCTTGCATGCCGAATTTCCTCAGTACATCTTTGAGGTATTTCTCCTGAGATATGAATATGCCATTGCGCTGTTGACGAATTTGAAGACCTAAGAAGAATTTCAACTCTCCCATCATAGACATTTGATATTCTTCACTCATCATATAGGCAAATTCATCACTATAACGTTGGTCAGTACAGCCAAAGATAATATCATCAACATATATTTGGCACACAAACAGTTCACCATCATAAGATTTAGTAAAGAGAGTAGGGTCGAGTGAACCGGGTGTGAAGCCATTCTTCACGAAGAATTCCTTCAATGTATCATACCACGCCCGAGGGGCTTGCTTGAGGCCATAGAGGGCCTTATTAAGTCTGAAGACTTTGTCAGGATTCTTTGGATCTTCAAAACCTGGGGGTTGAGCAACATATACTTCTTCCTCAAGCTTACCATTGAGGAATGCACTTTTCACATCCATTTGATATAAGATGATATCATGATGGTTAGCATAAGCAAGTAATATGCGAATAGCCTCAAGTCTAGCAACAGGTGCAAAAGTTTCATCGAAATCAATTCCTTCAACCTGTGTGTAGCCTTGAGCTACCAGTCGTGCCTTATTCCTCACCACAAGGCCATTTTCATCTTGCTTGTTGCGGTAGATCCACTTTGTGCCAATGATATTATGCTTGCGAGGATCTGGACGTTTGACCAGTTCCCAGACATTGTTGAGCTCGAACTGATGTAATTCTTCTTGCATAGCCTGAATCCACTCCGGCTCCAAAAATGCTTCATCTACCTTAGTGGGCTCTGTGATAGAGACAAAAGCAAAATGCCCACAAAAGTTAGATAGATGTGAAGCTTTTGAGCGGGTGAGAGGACCTGGTGCTCTAATGTCATCGATGATCTTCTCCACTTGCACTTCTTTTGCAACGCGAGGATGAGCTGGTTGACGTTGAGGAATTTGATTCAGCATTTTCTTCAGGTGCATCAGCTCGACGCTCTTCACGTTCTGGAATTAATTCTTCAGCAGATTCTTCAGTAAGAATAACATCTTCAGTAGCCTTGTGCTTGATAGAATCCTCAGGTGCTGGTTCATCTAACACAGAAGGTAGGTGCTCTCTTTGCGAGCCATTAGTTTCATCGAACCGCACATCTACAATTTCAACAATCTTGTGAAGAACATTGTTGAAGACTCTGTAGGTGTGCGAGTCCTTTCCGTAACCAAGCATAAAACCTTCATGTGCTTTCGGTGCAAATTTAGAGTTGTGATGAGGATCTCTAATACAGCATTTAGCACCGAAGACTTTGAAATAACTCACATTGGGTTTCTTGTCAGTGAGGAGTTCATAAGCAGTCTTCTTGAAGAATTTGTGAAGATATACTCTGTTGATGATATGGCACGCAATATCAATTGCATCGACCCAGAAACGACGAGGGGTTTTGTACTCATCGAGCATAGTGCGAGCCATCTCAGCAAGAGTCCTGTTCTTGCGCTCCACGATGCCATTCTGTTGAGGAGTATAAGGAGTAGATAACTCATGAGTAATACCAAGTTCATTAAGATATTCATCGAGACCCGAATTCTTGAACTTAGTGCCATTGTCACTTCTGATGTGCTTGATCTTCACACCAAAGTTGGTTGAAGCCCTCGAGGAAAATCGTTTGAAGACTTCCTGCACTTCATGTTTGTAAGAGACAAGGTGTACCCATGTGTAACGAGAGTAATCATCAACAATAACAAAGCGATATGAGATGCTTCATTTGAAACAGAGGAATAGTGATTAGGTCCGAAGAGGTCCATGTGAAGCAATTCGAATGGACGAGTAGTGGTCATGATAGTCTTTGCTGGATGCTTGGCCTTGGTCATTTTTCCAGCTTCACAGGCTCCGCATAAGTGATCCTTGAGGAATTTGACATTCTCAATGCCAATGACATGCTTCTTCTTCGCAAGCGTGTGCAAATTCCTCATGCCTGCGTGACCAAGTCGTCGATGCCATAGCCAGCCTTCTGAAGCTTTTGCAAGTAGACACACGGCTGGTTGTGGTCTGTAGAGAAATCAACAATATACAAATCTCCTCTCCTAAAGCCTTCGAAGACTTTGGAATTGTCAGCTTCCATAATCACAACACAGCGATACTTGCCAAAGACAACAACCATATCAAGATCACAAAGCATTGAGACTGACATGAGGTTGTATCCTAAGGACTCAACAAGCATGACTTTGTCCATGTGTTTATCCTTAGAGATCGCAACCTTACCAAGACCCAATACCTGACTTTTGCCTTTGTCAGCAAAGATGCTATGCTTCAGATGTGACGGTGATAAGGGAGCATCCATCAACAGATTCTTGTCACCAGTCATGTGATTTGTACATCCACTATCGAGGACCCATTCAGTGGTCTTTGGGTTGATCATCCTGCAGATGAATTAGTGTAACTTACAATCTCATATGCTTCATCAATGAAGAATATGATATCCAAGTTCATCAGATGAATTTCATCAAGCAGTAAACAGATATAGCAGTAGGAGGACGTGTGAATGAAAGTTCATTTCATCATGATTAGCCTGCGTCCTTTCAGGCAATTTGTCAGGTCCCCAGCAAATTCTTCAGACGTTAAGACACGTCTGGAGACCTGACCCTGCAGAAGAGATTAGTTCTTTTTCTTCACCACCCACATCTGAAGGGGTGGCAAAGAGTTCATCACTCTGCGAGCACCATACGAGAATGGTGGCATAGAAGCCAAACCATTTCGTTTCACATAAGAGGGGTTAGGGTAAGCATATGAATAAGCAGAGAAATTCTTCGAGGACTTATGAACATAATGATTAGAAGAATAATGCTCATATTCATAGCCCTTGGATCTTCCCTGTGAAACAGAGTTGTTAGCATGATGATGTTCATATGAGGACTTTGATCCTCATGAGAATTTGGTCCACATGAGGACTTGGATCCAGACGAAGAATTTGGTCCATATGAAGAATTTGATCTGGGGTTCCTATTCTTCACAAGTGGTGTCATGAGGACATTCACCTGAAGACTTTCAAGGCACCTTTTGCGAACCCAGATTTTCTTCATAGGGGAACCGTTCCTACAGCTAGTGCCAACATATCTAGCAAATACTTCACCATTCTGATTTTTGAACAGTTTATAGTTGGAGTCAAATGACTCATCAGAAGAATGAGAAGATTCACATGTATAGCCAGATAAATTAGATGGGTCAACTGGAGGTCCCTTTGCAGCAACCCATGAGGTTTTGGGGTACTGCTCAGGCTTCCAGTATGTACCATCAGCATTGAGTTTCCTCTCAAAGGCAATACCCTCTTTCCTAGGGTTTTTGTTGAGGATCTGCTTTTTAAGCACATCACAAAGAGTCTGATGCCCTTTGAGGCTTTTGTACATGCCTGTCATGTACAATTCCTTCAGCCCTGCATCGTCAGTGATACTAGCAATGTCCTTAGATGAGGAATTAGTGATAGCAGAGGCAGGTGAAGAATTTGTAACAGTTGAAGCATTTGAACATTCAGGTGAAGAATTAGCAGATTCACGTTCAATGCACTTTAAGCATGGAGGAACAAATTCTTCCTGAGAAGCGCTGATTTGTTGAGCTAGTAATGAATCGCGCTTCTTCTGAAGATCTTCATAACTCACTCTTAGCTTCTCAAGATCTTGCTTTCTTTGAAGAAATTCATAAGAAAGTTTCTCATGATCAGATAAGAGAGTGTTATGATGACTTTGAAGGTTATCAAACCTAGACTGAAGTCTCTGAAGATTTTCAGTCAGGGCTTTAGTGCGATCCATTTCTTCACCCAACATATCATCACTTTTGTCTAGCATGTTTTTAACCTTTTCAAAAGCCCTTTGTTGTTTTACCGCAATCTTAGCAAGTTTAGAGTAGCTGGGCTTGAGATTCTCATCAGATTCATTTTCACTAGATTCAGAGGAGGTGTATTTGAGTACCTTTGCACCTTTTGCCATGAAGCAATAGGTGGGAGCGTAGTCATCATTATCTTCATCAGGCTTGTCGGTGGGGTCAGTTTCTTCAGTGTTGAAGATGGACTTGCTAACGAAAGTAGTAGCGAAGGCCAGACTCGCCACACCAGATTCGGATTCTTCAGACGCCTCCTCTTCCTCATGTTCCTTAGATTCAGCTTCAGAGTCCATTTCCTTGCCAATGAATGCCCGAGCCTTCTTAGAGCTGCTCTTCTTGTGAGATGAAGACTTCGAGGATTTTGATGACGAAGATTTTGAGATTTCTTCTTCTTCTTCGCATCATCAGAACTGTAATCCTTGTATTTCTTCTTCTTCAATTCCTTTTCCCACTGAGGACAATCTTGAATATAATGACCAGGTTTCTTGCATTTGTGGCACAACCTTCTCTTATATTCACTTGATGAGGAATCACTGCTTCTTGAGGATTTTCCAAAGCGACCACGTCTTGAGAACTTCTGGAATTTCTTCACGAGCAGTGCTAGCTCCTGGCTCAATTCTTCAGGATCACCAAGGCTACTACCAGAATCCTCACATTCAGATTCAGACACAACCTTGGCCTTCAGGGCACGTGGTTTGCCATAGCTCGAACCATAGAGATCTCTCTTTTCAGCAAGCTGGAACTCGTGAGTATTTAGCCTTTCAAGGATATCGGCAGGATCAAGAGACTTGTAGTCAGCCCGTTCTTGTATCATCAGACCCAGAGTATCAAATGAGGAATCAAGCGATCTCAATAGTTTCTTCACCACCTCATGGTCAGTGATGTCAGTGGCACCGAGGGCTTGAAGCTCATTTGAGATGTCAGTGAGGTGATCAAAGGTTTGTTGGACATTTTCATTGTCGAGTCTTTTGAAGTGGTTGAAGAGATTCCGAAGAACATCAACTCGAGAGTCACGCTGAGTTGAGACTCCTTCATTCACTTTGGACAGCCTATCCCAGATAAGCTTAGCAGTTTCTAAAGCACTCACTCTTCCATACTGTCCTTTACTCAGATGGCCACATATGATATTCTTCCCTTGAGAATCGAGTTGCTTGAATCTCTTCACATCGGTAGCATTCAGTGAGGGTGAGACAGAGGGAACACCATTTTCCACAACATACCAAAGATTGTTGTCAATTGCCTCGAGATGCATTCGCATCTTGTTTTTCCAGTAGGGGTAGTCCGTCCCATCAAAGGTAGGACACCCAGCCGAGACCTTGATCATACCTGCGGTCGACATAACTAAAACTCCAGGCGGTTAAACCAAAATCACACAGAACAAGGGAGTACCTTGCTCTGATACCAATTGAAAGTGCGTTATGTCGACTAGAGGGGGGGTGAATAGGCGATTTTTATGAATTCTTCACTGAGGAATTTTCCGGTGAGGAAATTCCTTAGCGAAGAACTATTAGCAGCGGAATAAGTACTCAGAAGTAAGCATAACAAAATACAAGCATGGTCATCATGATGAAATGAAGACTAGCACAGAGTACAGAAAGCGTAATCACAGGATAACACAAGATGAAGACAAACAGACTGAAGAAATTGAACTGAGGAAATTGAGAAAGTCTTCAGTCAAAGTCTTCAAACACAGATATGAACAAACACTCAACACAGTAATGAGGAAATGAAAGGGTTGAGGAAATAGAACCAGTTAGGTTGGTGAAGACAATGATTTGGTAGACCAGTTCCAACTGCTGTCTCAGTTGTACGTCTGGTTGGAGCGGCTGAGTATTTAAACTCGAGGACACACAGTCCCGGACACCCAGTCGCTGAGCACGCAGCTCAGGACACCCAGTCCTCACCATATTCTCCTTGAACTAAGATCACACAGATCTTGTCCAATCACTCGTGGTAAGTCTTCAGGCGACTTCCAAACCTTCACAGACTTGGTCACTCGGCGATCCACAATTCCTCTTGGATGCTCTAGACCTTGATGCCTAACCGTCTGGAAGAAGCACAGTCTTCAAAGGTAACAAGCGTCGGATCCATGCAGGATCAATTTCTTCAGTGATGCTCAATCACTTTGTGTTTGTAGGGGTTTGGTTTTGGGTTTTCCTCACTCGATGATTTTCGCTCAAAGTCCTCGGAGGATGGGTTGCTCTCAAATGACAAGTGTCAAGTTCTCTCGGAGCAGCCAACCAGCTAGTGGTTGTAGGGGGCGACTATTTATAGCCTACGGAGCAGCCCGACATGATAAGACATAAATGCCCCTCAATGATATGACCGTTAGGTGGATAAGATATTTTGGGACAGCTGGCGCGCAGCACAGCAACGGTCGGAAATTTGACTCTCAAATTCCTCAGGGCTATCATGTTCCTCACTGTGTAGGTAATTCGCACTGATGAATTCCTAACTCCTCAGTCAGAACAAATTCATCAGCGACCAGAAGAACTTCGTCTCTGTCACTGAAGAAAGTGAAAGAACTATATGAGATTTCCAAAGGCTTCACTCGAAGGGATTGGTAGGTGTAGGATTTTGAGTTGAGCATCACATGGAAATTTTTCCTTAGTATTTCCTCGACCCCCTTTAACAGTACGGTGTTTCCTATGACTCAAGAAAGAGAAAATGAAACTACGAAAACAAAAGTCTTCACGCTTCAGGTTCCACAAATGAATACCAAGTCTTCAAGGTCACACCAATTTCTTCACTTTCAAAGTCTTCAGAAAGTCTTCAGAATGTCAAAGTCTTCAATTGAAGAACTTCATTTTTAGGGGTCGACTTTCTCTGTAAATATCAAACTCCTCATAGACTTATAGACCTGTGTACACTCACGAACGCATTAGTCCCTTAACCTATAAGTCTTCAATACACCAAAATCACTAAGGGGCACTAGATGCACTTACAAAACTGAACGCAATGGTAGGAGAGAGGCACTTGACATGTAGTTTAGGGAGGGCCTACAGTTCATCTTCAACCTGCACCCCCCCCCCCCCCCGAGCCGCCAACCACCACCGGCCGAACAACCGGCCCCAGCGCCGCCTCGCCGCCCCGAAACAACTCGCCACCGCCGCCCCGGCCAGCCCTCTAGGCCCCCGCCCCCCACCCTGAACCCTAAGATGGATAGTGGGGTACCTCTCCAGCGAGCCCCCGTCCCCGCTGCGGGTGGTTCTTCCTTAACTCCGGCGACCCCTGATGTATACTACACAACCTTCTTCTTGTAGACGTTGTTGGGCCTGCAAGTGCACAGGTTTGTAGGACAGTAGCAAATTTCTCTCAAGTGGATGACCTGAGGTTTATCAATCCGTAGGGGGCGTAGGATGAAGATGGTCTCTCTCAAACAACCCTGCAACCAAATAACAAAGAGTCTCTTGTGTCCCCAACACACCCAATACAATGGTAAATTGTATGGGTGCACTAGTTCGGCGAAGAGATGGTGATACAAGTGCAATATGGATGGTAGATAAAGGTATTTGTAATCTGAAATTATAAAAACAGCAAGGTAACAAGTGATAAAAGTGAGCGTAAACGGTATTGCAATGATAGGAAACAAGGCCTAGGGTTCATACTTTCACTAGTGCAAATTCTCTCAACAATAATAACATAGATAGATCATATAACAAGCCCTCAACATGCAACAAAGAGTCACTCCAAAGACACTAATAGCGGAGAACAAACGAAGAGATTATGGTAGGGTACGAAACCACCTCAAAGTTATTCTTTCGGATCAATCTATTCAAGAGTTTGTACTAGAATAACACCTTAAGACACAAATCAACCAAAACCCTAATGTCACCTAGATACTCCATTGTCACCTCAAGTATCCGTGGGCATGATTATACGATATGCATCACACAATCTCAGATTCATCTATTCAACCAACACAAAGTACTTCAAAGAGTGCCCCAAAGTTTCTACCGGAGAGTCAAGAACGTGTGCCAACCCCTATGCATAGGTTCATGGGTGGAACCCACAAGTTGGTCACCAAAACATACATCAAGAGGCACATGATATCCCATTGTCACCACAGATAAGCACGGCAAGACATACATCAAGTGTTCTCATAAAAGACTCAATCCGATAAGATAACTTCAAAGGGGAAAACTCAATTCATCACAAAAGAGTAGAGGGGGAGAAACATCATAAGATTCAACTACAATAGCAAAGCTCAGGATACATCAAGATCGTGCCATAGAGGGAACACGAGAGAGAACACGAGAGAGAGAGAGATCAAACACATAGCTACTGGTACATACCCTCAGCCCCCAGGGTGAACTACTCCCTCCTCATCATGGATAGCGCCGGGATGATGAAGATGGCCACCGGTGATGGGCTCCCCCTCCGGCAGGGTGCCGGAACAGGGTCCCAATTGGTTTTTCGTGGCTCTGGAGGCTTGCGGCGGTGGAACTTCCGATCTATCTTCTGTTCTGGAAGTTTTAGGGTACGTAGGTATATATGGGTGCAAGGGGTACGTCGGTGGAGCTTCGGGGGCCCCACGAGGCAGGGGGCGCGCCCTAGGGGGGTGGGCGCGCCCCCACCCTCGTGAGCACCTCCCTCATCTCCTGATGTAGGGTCCAAGTCTATCTGGTATGTTTCCTTCCAAAAATAACTTCTCCAGTTGATTTCGTTCCGTTTTGACTCCGTCTGGTATTCCTTTTCCTCGAAACACTAAAATAGGCATAAAACAGCAAATCTGGGCTGGGCCTCCGGTTAATAGGTTAGTCCCAAAAATAATATAAAAGTGGGTAATAAAGTCCAAAATCATTCAAAACAGATAGTAATATAGCATGAATGCTTCATAAATTATAGATACGTTGGAGACGTATCAAGCCCCCCCCCAATCCCTGAAAATCGACTGACCCAAAAGTCGATTCAGTCGACTGAAGTGTGGCTTAATCAGAGTAGAGCAGCAACACGAGCGAGGGGGAGAGCAGCAGCAGCAGCAGCTAGGCGAGCGAGCGATCAAGCGAGAGCCGGAGCAGCAGCAGCAATAGATCCGGCTGGTATGGCCGCCGCCGCCGAAGGGGCCTCGCACTGGGGGAGAGCCGCCGTGAAGATGTCGCCCGCAGCACTAGCTTCAAGGTAGCCGTTCCATGGGGTTGCAGGATGGAGCACCGTCGGCGCCGGGAGGTCGAGTTAAGGAGAAGGTGTGATGCGATGAGTGTACAACCTCTTTGGTGGCGCCGAGTAGGCCTCGGCTTCGTCTGAGAAGTCGGTGAGGATGCTGCGGTTCCGGTGGAGCAGGTTAAGGCGGCGTTGTGGGGATGGATCAGCCGCGATAGACGAGGCGATCGTCAGAGCAGCTCCTTGGAGGTGGAGGACGGGGCGGCTGAACCGGCTGGACGGCGAGATGGACGATGGATCCTCATCCAGGGTGGTGGACGAGGGACGTCGAGCTGTTGCGGTGGATGACGTCGTCAGGGAAGGGGCTCCGGCTGGGCAGCGGTGACATGGCGGACGGAGGAGGGTGGGGTTTCGCGGCTGGAGCGGAGAGGTTATGGTAGCCTAGGATTTCGAATGGCGAAAAGGGGGTGATGGAAGCGGGTGAAGCATGACTTAGGGACACGTTTGTCCAAAATGTAGGGTGTGTTACAAAAGTACCCCCCACCAATTTGAACTAGCGGCCCTTTCGGCTCAGGGTTAGAAGGGGGATTTTGCGTGTCGGGATTTGGCAGCTGGAGGGAGTTTTCGCGCACGTTGCAATTTCGGGATAGTAACGCGCGGGTTGTGAAGGCGCCAGTTTTGGGAGCATGATATCTGAATTTTCGGGATATAACAAGACGCGGGTTGAATTTTAGGGATAAGCCTAATGTGTAGTAATATTGTACTTGTACGTACCAAATCAATTCGCACTTCCCTCAACCAAAAAGAAAACGAAAAAAATAAAACTATTCACACCACACAAAGAGAGAGTCCTGCCCCGTTTTACTATACAAATGCTATTCAAAGCTACTCCCTCCTTCCATCTATATAGGGCCTAATGCGTTTTTCGATGCTAACTTTGACCAAATATTAGAGCAATGATATATGACATGCAACTTACACAAAGCACACTGTTAACTTCGTCTGTGAAAGGTTCTTTCAATGGTATATTTCACATTGTGCATGTGATGTACTATTAATCTTGTCAATAGTCAAAGGCGGTCTTAAAAATCTCATTACGCCCTATATAGATGGAAGGAGGGAGTATGAATCCATGTTATGTCCGATTAAATTTTTTCACTTGTTGTATAATGCATGTAACCTACTCATACCAACATTTTAGTGCATTCCACATGTCTATACTACCACTGCAATTCGAACTAAATTTGAATTTGTTTCTCTATTTCAATAAGAATCTACAATCATGATTGTTGCCAACTTCAACCATCATAGTTTCCTTGCTATCCGCTAGATATAAATCGGACGGCCTATAATGCAGGATGGTAGGCACACCATCATCAACAACTCTGTTTTTTTATAAGAGTAGAGATAAAATATATTAAATGTAGTATAACATGTTCGTAAACACACCATGTGTATCACCGTTATATATATTCACACATGAGTCGGTTTAAAACACTATGATAAATTCTTCAAATATCCGAATTCACTTTTTATAATGAAGTATATATGATCTATATTCGTCTTTTACACCCACACAACCCTCTTATCTTTGTAGCTAGTGCTAACTTTCTCTTGTGCATGCACACGCCCGCATCCCTCTCACCCTCCCTCAACATTCTCTAGATCCATCACGCAAATTCGTCTTTTCACTTTAGGTCGTTCACCCACGGTGTGTGTAGGCCCCCCAGCTCCTTCTTTACGGCACACATCGATCGATATGCCTCTTTAGCCAGGTGTGCCTAGCACAAACACAAGCTTCCCCTCTTCTCTTGTCACCGTCCATACCTCACACCCACCACTCTTTTCATCGTTCTCGTACTCGCACACTGCTCCCCGCTCGATATAGTATGCCTCTCGTACCACCTCCTACATGCATCCCTCTATCTCTATCCTTCTCCTCGTGCCTCGTTTGCTTCTAACACACACATGCATGTATACCGATCGATCTCCCAACATATACCTGGATCGACTTTAACTACCCCCCCCCATCGATCGACATACCTCACAAGTTATGTCTCTCCTTTCTCTAACAAACGGCGATTGATCTTCCTATGTAGTTATGTCTGCTTACCACAGCCACATCGTCCCCCCTCATCATTCATGCATGCCTCCTGACCCGTCTCTCACACGCACGTGCACAGATAACAAGAAGCCATCTCCTCTCTTATTGATATTGCGGGCGTGCCCTCTATTTGTCTACCAAGCCTATCCCACCATTTGTTAGAAGCAACTCCACTACCATCACCTCCAACACTCTAGCTCTATCTCTCTCCCAACCTTATTCCTCTCCTGCACATATGCATGTATGTCGATCGATCTCCCTTAATACATGAGGCAGATCGATCTCCTTAATACATGAGGTAGGCCTCTCTCCTCCTCCACACATATACCAGCCATTGTACCTCTATAGTTAATTGGGCCTCCCTCTTCCCCCACCACACACCGATAGTCGAGCGCTGCAGGTAGGTATCCATGCCACAGATACAAACTGCACATGACCCCTCTCACGTTCCGGTAGGCCAGCCACTCTATATCTTTGACGTGGGCACACACAAATTCGATGGCACTCTTTATCGATCGCGCACACACACACACACATCATCCCTCTTTTTGATTCTATGGACACCTCAAGCCGGTGATACCTCCACTCTCTTCTCGTGGATCGCCCTCTATATATATATATGTTATATCCAGGACTCTATTTCACACACATTGCATATGTTACATTTTTTGATTGAACCCCCCCCCCCCCCGGCAAAAAAAACTCTCAAGAACCCACACACTATATCTCTCTAGGTTTGTATCTCTCGCACACAACCCCACGTAGGTGGTGTACGTATACAAGAAGAGAATAGGTCAACCATGCATGTACTCATGCTTCGTGCCCAGCCACAACCGTGCTGGTACACGGTGGAGCTCATTTCTTTACGAAATGGCAGCCCACGTGCTAATTTGAACGCCTGTAGTAGTTGTTTACCTAGGGAGGTCGTGTACCATGCCTGCACGAAACAAAGTTCGACTTGACGCGTTGCCGCGTTATTTTTAAATAAATTTATAGCGCTCAATGGCACGTACACAGAATATAAAACGATTTTTATGGAGAAAAAGGTAGTCCGCTCACTATATACAATGGAGCCTTGCGTGCCTGGTTTGTCGCTCTTCAGAGTATCTCACACAAGGCTGTGATGGCCTCTCTCTCTCACCGTTGGTCACTGATCTGGACGCATCCCGTCCGCCGGGGGAAAGGGAGTGCGGTGGCCTCTCTCTCTCACCGTTGGTCACTGATCCGGCCGCATCCCGTCCGCCGGGGGAAAGGGAGTGCGGTGGCCTCTCTCTCTCTCTCTCACCGTTGGTCACTGATCCGGCCGCATCCCGTCCGCCGGGGGAAAGGGAGTGCGGTGGCCTCTCTCTCTCTCTCTCGCCGTTGGTCACTGATCAGGCCGCATCCCGTCCGCCGGGGGAAAGGGAGGAAGTGCATCGTTTCTCCGTTCGACGGCATCGAGGTAGAATGTCCCGATCTGCGGTACACGCCGTTCTCTCTGACCAAGCTCCGGCGCGGCAGGGCCTACGCCACCTGCTCGCAGATTCCGCCCGCCGTTGCTCACCTAGTTACATCCCGACGACCTCCAGGTATCCCCTCCGGCTCCACTGCCCGTCTTCCCACGTCGCTGCATGTGGATCTTCCATAGTTCTTTGCCCAAAACGTAGCTCGTCCAGCATACTTTCCATATTGCATTCTCATCCTCACACCGTTTTAGACAAACACAACCGTGTTGTTATCTTCCCTTAGGGCAAGGAATATGCTTCTTTTCTGTCATCGCATGTGTCATCAACTGTTATTGGCCAGTAATTGTTTCCTTTCTACCTCTTTTTTGCAAACAGGGCTATCCATTTCACCTCGTTGCTATTGCAACCTTTTGGTGAACTACACAAATCACTTTTTTCTTAAGAGTGTTTTGTGCAGTTGTACTAAAATATCACACGGGCAACGTCTCTACATTTCAGTGCGACTGCACAAAGGGAGATTGGTTTTGCTCTATCCTCCTCATCCAACTCCGAGTCTAATCTTCTCCAACTAGTTAGTCTTAAGAGAGACTGCAAAGGTGACCGGCTTCTATTTGTGTGTTTATTGTTTCATCAGCAGTCCTCTATTATCGTAATCACACTTAATATCTTTGGAACAGGGACGCTCAGCTCTATTTTAGTGGAACTGCACAAAATGATCAGAATGTTGCATGCTCCAGACAGCTACTTTTTTTCCCAACATGCCTTGTTGATTTAGACAGAGTTGGGGGGACGTTGCTGCCAATGAAAGCATGGATAAATTTTAATTTAACACCTTCCCACAACTCTGTTTTCAGTTGTGATGTAATTATTAGCTCTGATCTGCTAATAATTGACATGCATTAGCAAGGGAGTTAGTTTTTTATTGTTTCCGAAAGAGCATCGATGGCAAGACACGCGAAACAAAAGCTGAAAGCTCACACCATTGTACAATTTCATGTCGCTGGAAAATTATTTGTATAGTACGTGAATTATGTAAACAAATGATGGAAGCTTGATAGCATTGCCAGAAGCCTCTTCATCATCCGGGTCCATGTGCCATGCACAAAATTATACTCCTTCGTTCCTAAATATTTGTCTTTTTACAAATTTCAAACGGGCGTATTTTAGAGTGTAGATTCACTCATTTTGCTTCGTATGTGTACTCCCTCCGTTCCTAAATATTCTATTCGTTTTTCTAGAGATTTCAACAAGTGACTACATACGGAGCAAAATGAGTGAATCTACACTCTAAAATATTTCTATATACATCCGTACGTGCCAGTCCATTTGAAATCTCTAAAAAGACAAATATTTGAGTAGTCACTCGTTGAAATCTCTAGAAAGACAAATACTCCAGTGTATATTTAAGAACCTAGGGGGTAGTGCACAACCGCATGGGAGACTCAGCCCAGTCGTTGCGCCGCATTAATAGTGAGTAATGAGCAATCAAATCATAAGCCCCACCTTTCCCACTGTAAGTTGCTCTGAAGAAGCAACCATCAATACACTCTTCTTTGAATCCGCTCATACTACTCCATCCGTCACTGTTTATACAGCGCGCTTCAAAAAAAAGAAAACAAATCTGTGGGACCAAGGCGACTAGCGATCGGCCTGAAAAATTGCATTGGTAGTTATAGCACGGCCTCTATTACTAGAGGAATAATGCATACACACATGCATGCAGTGCTTCCACACCGGGTACACACATGCATGCACATACTCCACTCCGTAGTTGTACAGAGTACATGGAGAGAAAATTGTGGACTTGATTGTGGTTACGACGCCCTAATTAATTGAGCATTAAACCAAACGCATCTAATGTCTCTCTGGTGCTGGAAATGCATTGAGATAAATGCATCATAATGAAGCGCGCCCGGTAAACTGTGACGGAGGGAGGAGTATTATAAAGGTGCAAAACCAAGTACGCATATGGCCAGTCAGTCAACGCACCTCCTCTTGGCATATCACTGACATGTGGGACAGGAGTGTGAGCAAACCGATCTCAATTGACGGCAAAGAGCCAACCCGCCGTTCCTTGAGAGAGACGAGGAGCTAGAACACACAGACGGGCTCGCACGGTGGCCAAGATATATTCGAGCATGGTTGGTTGATCGATATCATTCATGACATGTTGGGCTGCCGTTTTCGGCCCTTCTCCGGAATAAACGTGTACTTTATCAGAGATAAAAAAATAAGAGTACAGACGCTCCACCATGCGGTTCTAGTAGTAGTACTACTCGTACTACTACGCTTGGCTCTTCGCCTCTTCGTGAAGTCGAACAATGATGGTACTCCGCATGTTGGGTACTACAGTGTATGCCTCTGACAATCTGACATCGAATGGACTGATGCATGTCCACCGAGGGTAGGTTGCATTAGTCAAAAGGCGTAAGCGAGCTTCACCTTGTCCTGCAAGCTTCTACTAGTTCTACGAGTTGACGGGACACACCAAAAAGTAGTGCTAGTCCATACTCCCTCCTTTTCAGTTAATATGGCTTAATCTTTTTTGCGGGTAAATGAGAGAGCTTAATTCATATAAAAGCATTCTTAGGACGATCAGCCAAGACACTGGTCACTAGGAAGCGAGGTACCCCGCAAACAATGAAGTAGGAAGCGAGGTGTTTCATCAAGCCAGCTCTCGGCCACATTCAAAGTGCAGCAAGCACGGTTCGCACGAAGATGCGCCGCAAGGTTTGCTGACCTGTTTACATGCTGAATAACAAAAAAGAGGAAAGATTACCGAGCGCTATTATTTGTAACAGGATATGAGCCAGAATTAAGTGAGAATTGTGGCGAGTGTTCCATGCAATCAACTTCCATTATCACATGCGAGAACCCTCGAAGAGAACCAAATGTGTTGAAGATTGCTTTATCACATTTTAAAATTATAATAAGAGTGCAGACGCTCCTCCATCCAGTTCCAAGTACTCCCTCCGGTCCTTTTTGGTTTGCGCCTAAGAAAATTCATTTTTTCCCTCGAACCTCTGCGCCTTAGCTTCTTTACCCTGCTCTTTCCACTGATACCCCTCCCATCTGTTCCGCTTTGACTGCATGTGCACCCGCAGTAACTCCCAACAGTCTCTCCAATACCAATCGCCCCTTCCCAAGGCGTGCGCATGCAGATAGAGTGACACACATGCAGGCATGGAAGAGTGAGACGCATGCAGACTTGAAAGAGAGAGAGATGCATGCAGCGCGAGAATTCCGGTGTGGGGCAGGCTCAACCAATGGTATGCATGCCTAGAAAAACTAACCCCAGCCTCTCTCGGTAGCACATCAGGGATAGAACTGTCCAATTTCAAATGAAACAATCGCTCCTTGGTATCCTGGCTTCACCTTAGACGCAAAAAAAGAGGACCGGAGGGAGTACTAGTACATACCTTTATAGACTATATTAGTAGTACTAGTACTAGTAAACTTTGCGCTTAGCTGTTCGCCTATTCGGGAAGTCGAAGAATAGTAGCACTAGTAGTATAGTGTATGCTTCTGGCAATCTGACACCGAATTAACTGTTGCATGTCCACTGCCTAAGCGAGGGAGAGCTTGCATTAGTCAAAAGTTTCTCCTTGTCTTGTGATCCACCGCGTGCAAGTAATGCTAGTCCATACTGCCTCCTCTCCGGTTAATATGATTAATTTCAAACGAGATAAATACACTGTATGTCACTGTATATTTGTAAAAATATGGTCAGTGGACTTCATAATACGCTCATTGCGCTCAATATATATATATATTTTCCGGTGTTTATAAGGTCACTAGCTCACCCTGACTGAGTATGTGTGTGCATGCACGTGTAGGTTGAGCACTTAGCGTGACCGTATGTGTTCCGTCGTGTGCTCGGACATGCATGCATTAGGGCGTCGCACGCATTTTTGCATCCATGTGTATGTGTGACTGCTGCATACATGTAGGGGGAGTACGTGTAGGGGCCACTAAGGAGCAATCAAATCACACAGTAAGTTAGTCGGAAGAAGCAACCATCATTTCACTCTTGAATGACACGTACGCAATATAAAATGGTTGATATGGAGAGAAAAAGAAAACCACTATATATACACTAGCAGGAGCCTAAGCTACAAGCATGCTTGCTAAGCTTTCTCTCTTCACAAGCTGGGGGAAGGGAACAATGTTCTGCGTAGACACGGTTGACATCGGCGAGGGACAAAACCCACAGGCGGTGTGCCTCAATCAGGGGTCACCGTGGTATGGGCCGATGCCGCGTCCCAACCGCCCTTCTAGGTACAGCCTGACGTCCCAGGTAGTCCATCTTCCTTTTGGAGCTGGCTCGCTCCACTGCGGTAGCTCCATCTCCATGTCGATCTTTCTCTACTTCTACCGGCTTCTACTTGTGATGAGTTTATGTCTCATGAAATAGTGCCAGTACTATTATTCTAATCACACTTCTTCAATATCTTTGCCATCAGGGATGCTTAGGTCGATTTTAGTGGAACTGCACAAAAGCATCGTATGATCCGAGGGTGCCAGCCGTCTTTCCTTCGACAGGTTCTACCTGGCCAGGGAATTAAATCATATTTAGGGTTTAGGGTTTAAGTCGTAGTGACCCCATTAGTAGTTTTTCTTTCATACACGCTCTCACAACTTTTTTCTTTAGTTGTGAAGTAAATATTGGCTATGATCTATGAATCATTGAGATGCATCAACATGCGTGTTAGTTTTCCTTTGTATTTGATGGAATGTTGTAACGGGGCAACATTGGAATAGGAATGAAAATGGAGTGGAAAGTTTCCGTTTTTCCGGAGAAAAAATGAAAACAGAGAGAAACCAACGTTTTGTTTCGTTGGATCGCGCCATCAAGCAAAACCAACGTTTAAATCACGTCTGTCGTGTTCGTGTCTCACCCTCCTCCACGGCTCGACCCCACAGGGTCGCTCGGCATGCCACTCACCGCAAACCGAATAACTTTCCCGCCTGCTTGTCGATGAATCGCGCCATGGAGTACTACTAGCACTACTGGAAGAGATTGACGAGTTGGGGGAGGACAGCTAGCTGCAGCACGGACTCCCAAGAACTTTTTACATGCATGTTGTAGCCGGCTATTGCGACATTTGAACATGGAGCAGCCGTGTGCACCCGGAAGTGACGCGGACGACGCTCTCTCGGCCGGCGCGCCGCTTCAATGCCGGCGCCAGTGAGAGGTCGCGTTTGCTCTGGCCGGGCATGAATGCGGCACTGACCGTTTCGGACGGGAAGCAACACACGGGTGATGAAGAGGGTTCAGGTTGGTTAGGACCGGCTGTGGCAGCGGTCCGGACGTGCGCAAACAAGAGATGTTGTACGTTAATATTGCTGCATATATAATTAACAACGTAAATAATGTGCCAGTTGGACAAATATGATTGGAGATGGAGATGGAAATGGAATTTTACGTAAACATGGATATGCATGTCTATGTCTATATGTGTGTGCGCGACGACTCTCGCGACCTGGAAGCGGGGGCGTGTTTTTGATCGAGTTTTCTTTCTTGGTACATTAGAAAATCAGTTTGTCTAATTCACATCTAGATGTTATTTAAGGATATCACATCTAAGCTCCCATAAGTATATAATGTAGCAATAAGAAACAAAAAAACTAGGACAAAAAAATAGACCACAAACAGAGTGGACATCAACTTAGACATCTAGATGTGTCCTAGATAGACCCTTAAAAAATTGTCCGCCAGTTTTCGTTTCTTTTTTCCGGTAACGCGCGTATTCTATTTAAAACCACTGCTATGGAGAGATTTTTTTTACTCCATTATACTCCCTCCTTTCCGATTTATAGGGCTTATCTCAAAATTTTAGTTTTTCCATTTTATAAGGCTCAATTTGGTTGTCTCCCATCACATGTTCAGATTTCAAGGTGCATTAAATCATTGCATGCAAGTATTGTGAGAAAATTGACCAATGCATGTACTTTATGCATGCATGCATAGCAACTAATGCATTGATAAACATAATTTTTTGAGAGAAACAAGAGCATTAATTAGGTGCTTTTGCAAACTACAAAAAGTATTCCACCACTGACTATCTACCTTTGTTGGTGAGATTTTTGAATTGAGCCTTATAAACCGGAAAGGAGGGAGTAGCCTCTTGTTTGATAGAGTTTCTCGCGTCTCGCTCTCTCACCCTCTCCATATCAAAACAAGATGACAGTGTCCACTCTATCTCTCTCCTCACCGGTGGTCACAGATCCGGTCCAATCCCGCCCTCTGCAGGAGGTGAGGAGGTGCAGCGTTGACGTTGTCGCCGTCGGTGATGGAGGGAGCCGATGTGCACCGTCCTCTTGGAGCCGGTGCTGGCACGGACGAAGATCCTCCGCGCCCTTGTTCGCTGCCGTCGTGTGGGCAGATCCCTCCCGCCCACCTAAACGACATCTCGCCCACCTGAGGTATAACTTCTTGTACTGGTCCAGCTCCCCAGGTTGCTGCGTGTGGGTTTTCTTCTATGTGACTACTCCCCAGCTCCCCATGCATAGTAGCAAGGGTTCGTCGGCTGGTCCAACATCACCTACTAGTACTATTATAGAGGAAATGCCACTCAAAAAGTTGTCCTGATTTATGCCTTGGTGGAGGTATACATGTTGTTTCGACAAAAAGTACATGGTGGTTGTGCGGTCATTGTCCATATGGTGGTAGTACTATCACTGGTTAAATGAAGAAATGCTTTTTTTCTCGGGTATCCTGGTTTAGTTCCCATCAAGATATAATTATGATGCTTCTGTTTGTTGGTGTACTTTTCATTAACCCTTTTTTATATTTTTGGAAACAGTGATGCGTGTCTCCATACCCGGGCATGTCTTCTGGCCATTGTTGTTCCGCCTCACTGTCCTCTGCCATGTGGTTCTTCCTTCCTCGAGCTTGATTACTGAGAAGAAACAGGCCACAGTGAGGATTTGTCGAACTGCATAGGTGCCTCACCCAAACTTGATGCCAAATGGATGATGCATCACCACGATGACCTATCGATGCTCATGGTTGCGCCTCATGGTTGTGTCGGCTGGTGAAGCTGATCGATTTTCAATGAAAAACAAGCTGTCTTCCATCAGTGCTATTTTCTTGTTACACACAAAGATGATATCCTTCGTCAGTTCACCTTGGTTGCGTTGGAGACGCAGCCTTCTTTCACATTGGTGCAATTTTATCACACAATTGGCTATGAACCAAATGTTTCCTCGAAGAAGGATCGACGTTGGTACTAAGAGCATAAGTTTTGTATTGATTTCTAAGCCTTCTCACAACTTTGTCTCCAGCTCCCCTGTAATTTTATTTGTCCAGCTATTAACTTTGGTTTAAAAAATGGTGTGGACTAAAAACCCGGATGGACGTAGTAACCCTCCATTTTTATTTACTCCGCATATTAGATTTGACTGAAGTCAAACTTTGTAATACTCTCAAACCTTTCCGATAATTGAAATTAAAATTCTTTATTTGTACACACTCTCACACGTTTCCGATAATTTGGCGCATGTGTGGTTGTTCACTTAAGGGAGGGTAGTGTACCACACGTGAAGGACAGGAAGTGCGACCCGGACGCGTGGGCGTGGATCGTTAGTTTATCGGAAGTAGTACTAGTTTTCTTCACTATACATTAAATAAAGAGTTTCGTTTCGTACTTACACAATTTAAAACGATTGTTATGGAGAGAATAAGAAAATCACTCCACTATATATTAGTCATATACACACGAGAGTACTATATGGATGCAGCTTCATTGACTTAGTGCACCTGCCTTTGGGTTTATGACAGGTGGGCCCAAAATATGGCTGGCTCACCTGTCATACAGCCATAAGCAGATGGAGTGAAGGCACCGGAGCTCAGTCCGTACTACATTAGTATATATATAAGCGGGAGCCTCAGCGCTTGTTCGCTAGGGTTTGCACTCTCCACACGCTCGCCGTAATACATATATGTTACACGCTGGAGGCTCAGCGTTCATTTGCTAGGGTTTGCTATATTCACAGTCTCTCACCCTCTCTTCACCAGATCTAAACAAGACTGCGTGGCCTCTTGTCTCTCTCTCCCCCCTCACAACTGGTGAAGGAGGCATCCGTATCCCGCCGCACCGGGAAGGGGAGGAGGTCTAGCGTTAACTCTATCGCCTCCGGCGAGGGAGGCAATCCACTGCCGGCTGTGTTGTTCTCTTTCACCCAGCGCCTGTGCGGGAGGGCCACCGACCCCTTCTTCCTCGCTGCCGTACATAGTGTGGGCAGATCTGGCCTCCCGCCGCACGCCTTGCCACATCCCGACGACCCTAAGGTGTAAGTTTCTCTGAAACCGTCGTTGCTCTAGCTGCATGTGGATCTTTTTCGATCTGTAGTCGAATCTAGGTCTTGGTTCAAAGAGGAAAGAAAGGTGCGATGGGGTGCAGCATGAATCTAGGATGTGGTTCAGTGAGGAAAGGAGGGAGGAAAAGTAGTATAGACTGGCTATCCAGCCACTTTGTTGGTCAAAAAGGGAAAAAGGGGGTAACCCAGTACACACATATGTAAGGAACCGATCTCTTTGTTGAAAAGGGAAAGAAACTGGGGGCGGGGGGTCAGGTAGTTTCTACAGGACTAGATTTGCTGCCCTCACATAGGAAAAAAGTTGAAAGAGAACAAATATGGGACCAACACAGATATGTTGCTTGGCTACATACTCTGCATCACCCATTTATACGTGTGGACGCACATGGTGATAGCATGTCCCATACAGCTATTTTGCTGTTGTTAATCTAAGAATGCCGCCGGAAAATTGAAGTAATGCCACTGTTAAAAGTAAATTACATTTTTTAACGAATGTTGTTTCAAGAGAGTGTCTCTGTTAATATGAATCAATGCAACCGTTTTAGAAATGCTATTATCCTACTTTGTTTTCCATCCAAGATAAGTTAGATGCTTCTTTCTGTCACCATTTGTTTCATCCTCCTTTATCGGCAAGTAATTGTTTCCTTTTTTGCCTCTGTTAAAACATGGGTATCGATTCAACTTGTTGCTATTGCGACATTTTGCTTCTCTACTCGAAACACTTATGTTTTAAGAGTGTTTTGTGCAGTTCAACTTGAATGTCACACCGGTGACTTTGCTTAATTTTGGTGGAACTGCACAAAAGGAGATCCGAGATTTTTTTCCAGTGTTCCTGTCGAGTTGTTCCAAATCTTGGTCTCAACCACATGATATCTATTCTACTTTTTGCTATTGCGACATTTTGCTTCGCTACGCGAACCACTTCGCTTGATTTTAGTGCAACTGCACAAAAGGAGATTGGATTTCTTATTCGTGTTAGCTGATTCGTATTTTATCCTGGTGTTCTCATGAAAGGTTAGTACAGGCCTTCATCCACATGAGTGTGCAGTGTGCTTTGAGATGTTGTGCTACCTGTATTGGTACTGTTTTAAATAAATGTTGAATTGAAGCTATTGTATTGCTGTCTTTTCCCATTAAGTAGTGAACAAAAATGGGACCAACCCAGACATGATGCTTGTTGCTTTGTTACAACAAACTCTGCATCACCCCTTTATAAGTAGATGGAAGCACATATTGTTGTTGCACCCACTCTCCCCTAGAACTGTTTATGCTTTTCGTTAATCTAATGCCGCTGGTAAAATTAAGCAATGCCACTCAGAATTAATTAACTACTGAATCTTACTTCAAAACTGCAACACTTGTTAGGAATGGTACTATCCTGCTTTGTAGTTCTTTCTACATGTTTAACCAAGGTATTGTTAAGATAATGTCTCTTTAAAAATGAATCAGTTGCATTGTTTTAGGAATGGTACTTTTCTGCTTTGTCGTTCTTTATACATGTTGAAACAAGGCATTGTTAAGATAATGTCTCAGTCAATATGAATGAATCACACTGATGGAGAATTGCTACTCTCCTGCTTTGTTTCCCATTAAGACAAGTCATCAACCGTTATTTCTTAGTAATTTTTCCCTTATACCTATTGTTGCTTACAGGGATATCAAAATTAAAGCTCGGTTTTATTCCGACTTCGATTTTAGTTGAACTCCACATAAGGAGCCAATGTGTCCAAAGCAAACTGATGCGTTACTGGGTCCAGTTGGTCGTTCCACTTTGCAGAAAGAAGCAGTCACTAGTTGCGGTACATTACAGAAGGAATGACCGAGAAGCTTTACAGAGTATTATTAGACACCGGTGACATGACTAGTCTACAAAGACCATCGGCAATTTAACAACACTTGGAGTGGCCTGGGCAAAAAGTGCCCAAACAAGTACAAGAAGCTACGACAGGACACGATCATAGGAATTACATATTTTGAACGGGAAAAGCTTGTCAAAGTTTAATCATTGATGTTAGCAAGAAGACGTTAGTTTAATATATTGGAATTGGAAAACCTTGTCAAAATTTGCTCATTGATGTTAGCCAGAAGACATGCATTTGATATTTTTGAGTGGGACGCCCTTGCTGTGAGCAACGTCGAGTGTTTTTTCCTATTCCTGTGTTCAGTTTAGAAGTAAATAGTTACTCTGCTGAGATATTCTTGTGTTAAGAGTTTGTTCTGAATATTGTCTATGTAATGCCAGGCCTTGTGTTTGATTGCAAAGCTGAGCTTGGAATGTTGTGGCATGCGACATCACGAGTTGTTCACCGTGCCTCCTGAGAATAATGCTTCGTATTGTTTTGCATGTCGATCTAATGCCAGTGATTTTCTTGTTAAGAAAATCATCCTCTTCTGTTGTTTCCGTGCATAAGAAGTTCATCGTCTGATGTTTCATTCATAGCCTATACGACATGTCGGGTAGGTTAGACGTGAAACCATATGATCTTTCGACCAACTCATGATATTAGGCCGTGATTGGATCGTCGTTTTCCAACCAAAACCGCTTGTAAAACTGACGCTTGTAAATTAAAGCAGATGGTCTCGGGCGAAGGCGCTTGGTTGGTCGATTTCGACTAGTAAAATATCGGAAGTACTTCACACATGATAAAAATGCTGAAGACACTCGGACGATTGCTAATCCAGCCGTTAGGTCCTGTTTCAGCCTTGCCAATGGATGGCATGATACGCACGTCGTGCATGTATCGTCTGGTAATGTCGTCCATATAGCAGTGCTCGTAAAATATACACTGGTCTCTCAAATTACACGCGTAACCCGCCGGTTTTGTTGGGGAACGTTGCAGAAAATTAAAATTTTTCCTACGGTTTCACCAAGATCCATCTATGAGTTCATCTAAGCAATGAGTCATGGGAGAAAGATTGCATCTACATACCACTTTGTAGATTGCGTGCGGAAGCGTTCAAGAGAACGGTGATGATGGAGTCGTACTCGCCGTGATTCAAATCACCGATGACCAAGTGCTGAATGGACATCACCTCCGCGTTCAACACACGTACGGAGCGGATTATGTCTCCTCCTTCTTGATCCAGCAAGGGGGAAGGAGAGGTTGAGGAAGAAGGCTCCAGCAGCAGCACGATGGCGTGATGATGGTGGAGGGGCAGTACTCCGACAGGGCTTTGCCAAGCGCTCAACGAAGGAGGAGAGGTGTTGGTGAGGGGAGGGGCTGCGCCTCGGATCAGGTGTTCAGCCCTACCCTCGCCCCTCTATTTATAGGGGAAGGGGGAAGGGGGCCGGCCCCCTCTAGATGAGATCTAGAGGGGGGGCGGCGGCCAGGGAGGGGGGCTTGCCCCCCAAGCAAGGGGGCGCCCCCACTAGGGTTCCCCCCCCCAACCCTAGGCGCATGGGCCCAAGGGGGGGCGCCCAGCCCTCCAGGGGCTGGTTCCCTGCCCCTTGCGGCCCATGAGGCCCTCCGAGAGGGGTTGCCCCTCCCGGTGGACCCCCGGAACCCCTCCGGTGGCCTCGGTACAATACCGATATGCCCCCGAAACTTTCCGGTGTCCGTATGACAACTTCCCATATATAAATCTTCACCTCCGGACCATTCCGGAACTCCTCGTGATGTCCGGAATCTCATCCGGGACTCCGAATAACATTCGGTAATCACATACAAGTTTTTCTAATAACCCTAGCGTCACCGAACCTTAAGTGTGTACACCCTACGGGTTCGGGAGACATGCAGACATGACCGAGATGGCTCTCCGGTCAATAACCAACAGCGGGATCTGGATACCCATGTTCGCTCCCACATGCTCCTCGATGATCTCATCGGATGAACCACGATGTCGAGGATTCAATCAACCCCGTATACAATTCCCTTTGTCAATCGTTACGTTACATGCCCGAGACTCGATCGTCGGTATCCCAATACCTCGTTCAGTCTCGTTACCGGCAAGTCAATTTACTCGTACCGTAATGCATGATCCCATGACCAAACACTTGGTCACTTTGAGCTCATTATGATGATGCATTACCGAGTGGGCCCAGAGATACCTCTCCGTCATACGGAGTGACAAATCCCAGTCTCGATCCGTGTCAACCCAACAGACACTTTCGGAGATACCTATAGTGCACCTTTATAATCACCCAGTTACGTTGTGACGTTTGGTACACCCAAAGCACTCCTACAGTATCCGGGAGTTACACAATCTCATGGTCTAAGGAAGAGATACTTGACATTGGAAAAGCTCTAGCAAAACGAACTACACGATCTTGTGCTATGCTTAGGATTGGGTCTTGTCCATCACATCATTCTCCTAATGATGTGATCCCGTTGTCAACGACATCTAATGTCCATAGTCAGGAAACCATGACTATCTGTTGACCAATGAGCTAGTCAACTAGAGGCTTACTAGGGACGTATTCGGTCTAAGTATTCACACGTGTATTACGATTTCCAGATAATACAGTTATAGCATGAATAAAAGGCAATTATCATGAACAAGGAAATATAATAATAATCCTTTTATTATTGCCTCTAGGCCATATTTCCAACAGTCTCCCACTTGCACTAGAGTCAATAATCTAGTTACATTGTGATGAATCGAACACCCATAGAGTTCTGGTGTTGATCATGTTTTGCTCGCGAAAGAGGTTTAGTCAACGGATCTGCAACATTCAGATCCTTATGTACTTTGCAAATATCTATGTCTCCATCTTGAACATTTTCACGGATGGAGTTGAAACTACGCTTGATGTGCCTGGTCTTCTTGTGAAACCTGGGCTCCTTGGCAAGGGCAATAGCTCCAGTGTTGTCACAGGAGAGTTTGATCGGCCCCGACGCATTGTGTATGACTCCTAGGTCAGTGATGAACTCCTTCACCCAAATTGCTTCATGCGCTGCCTCCGAGGCTGCCATGTACTCGGCTTCACATGTAGATCCCGCCACGACGCTCTGCTTGCAGCTGCACCAGCTTACTGCCCCACCATTCAACATATACACGTATCCGGTTTGTGACTTAGAGTCATCTAGATCTGTGTTGAAGCTAGCGTCGACGTAACCCTTTACGACGAGCTCTTCGTCACCTCCATAAACGAGAAACATGTCCTTTGTCCTTTTTAGGTACTTCAGGATATTCTTGACCGCTGTCTAGTGTTCCTTGCCGGGATTACTTTGGTACCTTCCTACCAAACTTACGGCAAGGTTTACATCAGGTCTGGTACACAACATGGCATACATAATAGATCCTATGGCTGAGGCATAGGGGATGACACTCATCTCTTCTTTATCTTTTGCCGTGGTCGAGCATTGAGCCGAGCTCAATCTCAAACCTTGCAATACAGGCAAGAACCCTTTCTTGGACTGATCCATTTTGAACTTCTTCAAAATCTTATCAAAGTATGTGCTTTGTGAAAGACCTATGAGGCGTCTCGATCTATCCCTATAGATCTTGATGCCTAATATGTAAGCAGCTTCTCCAAGGTCCTTCATTGCAAAACACTTATTCAAGTAGGCCTTAATGCTGTCCAAGAATTCTATATCATTTCCCATCAAAAGTATGTCATCTACATATAATATGAGAAATGCTACAGAGCTCCCACTCACTTTCTTGTAAACGCAGGCTTCTCCATAAGTCTGCATAAACCCAAACGCTTTGATCATCTCATCAAAGCGAATGTTCCAACTCCGAGATGCTTGCACCAGCCCATAAATGGATCACTGGAGCTTGCATACTTTGTTAGCATTCTTAGGATCGTCAAAACCTTCCGGCTGCATCATATACATCTCTTCCTTAAGATAACCGTTAAGGAATGCCATTTTGACGTCCATCTGCCATATCTCATAATCATAGTATGCGATAATTGCTAACATGATTCGGACGGACTTAAGGTTCGCTACGGGAGAGAAAGTCTCATCGTAGTCAATCCCTTGAACTTGCCGATAACCCTTAGTGACAAATCGAGCCTTATAGATGGTGACATTACCATCCGCGTCCGTGTTCTTCTTAAAGATCCATTTGTTTTCTATCGCTCGCCGATCATCGGGCAAGTCAGTCAAAGTCCATACTTTGTTTTCATACATGGATTCTATCTCGTATTGCATGGCTTCTAGCCATTTGTTGGAATCTGGGCCCGCCATCGCTTCTTCATAGTTCGAAGGTTCACCGTTGTCTAACAACATGATTTCCAGGACAGGGTTGCCATACCACTCTGGTGTGGAACGTGTCCTTGTGGACCTACGAAGTTCAGTAGCAACTTGATCGGAAGTACTTTGATCATCATCATTAATTTCCTCTCCAGTCGGTGTAGGCACCACAGGAACATTTTCCTGAGCTGCAGTACTTTCCGGTTCAAGAGGTAGTACTTCATCGAGTTCTACTTTCCTCCCACTTACTCCTTTCGAGAGAAACTCTTTTTCCAGAAAGGATCCGTTCTTGGCAACAAAGATCTTGCCCTCGGATCTTAAGTAGAAGGTATACCCAATGGTTTCCTTAGGGTATCCTATGAAGACGCATTTTTCCGACTTGGGTTCGAGCTTTTCAGGTTGAAGTTTCTTGACATAAGCATCGCATCCCCAAACTTTTAGAAACGACAGCTTAGGTTTCTTCCCAAACCATAATTCATACGGTGTCGTCTCAACGGATTTAGACGGTGCCCTATTTAAAGTGAATGTAGCTGTCTCTAGTGCGTATCCCCAAAATGATAGCGGTAAATCGGTAAGAGACATCATAGATCGCACCATATCCAATAGAGTGCGATTACGACGTTCGGACACACCGTTACACTGAGGTGTTCCAGGAGGCGTGAGTTGTGAAACGATTCCACATTTTCTTAAGTGCGTACCAAATTCGTGACTTAAATATTCTCCTCCACGATCCGACCGTAAGAATTTTATCTTTCGGTCACGTTGATTCTCTACTTCATTCTGAAATTCCTTGAACTTTTCAAAGGTCTCATACTTGTGTTTCATCAAGTAGACATACCCATATCTACTCAAGTCATCAGTGAGAGTGAGAACATAACGATATCCTCCGCGAGCCTCAACGCTCATTGGACCACACATATCAGTATGTATGATTTCCAACAAGTTGGTTGCTCGCTCCATTGTTTCGGAGAACGGAGTCTTGGTCATTTTGCCCATGAGGCATGGTTCGCATGTGTCAAATGATTCATAATCGAGAGACTCTAAAAGTCCATCAGCATGGAGCTTCTTCATGCGCTTGACACCAATGTGACCAAGGCGGCAGTGCCACAAGTATGTGGGACTATCGTTATCAACTTTACATCTTTTGGTATTCACACTATGAATATGTGTAACATTACGTTCGAGATTCATTAAGAATAAACCATTGACCATCGGGGCATGACCATAAAACATATCTCTCATATAAATAGAACAACCATTATTCTCGGATTTAAATGAGTAGCCATCTCGCATCAAACGAGATCCAGATACAATGGTCATGCTCAAACTTGGCACTAAATAACAATTATTGAGGTTTAAAACTAATCCCGTAGGTAAATGTAGAGGTAGCATGCCGACGGCGATCACATCGACCTTGGAACCATTCCCGACGCGCATCGTCACCTCGTCCTTCTCCAGTCTCCGCTTATTCCGCAGCTCCTGTTGTGAGTTACAAATATGAGCAAAGGCACCGGTATCAAATACCCAGGAGTTACTACGAGTACTGGTAAGGTACACATCAATTACATGTATATCAAATATACCTTTAGTGTTGCCGGCCTTCTTGTCCGCTAAGTATTTGGGGCAGTTCCGCTTCCAGTGACCCTTCCCTTTGCAATAAAAGCACTCAGTCTCAGGCTTGGGTCCATTCTTTGACTTCTTCCCAGCAACTGGTTTACCAGGCGCGGGAACATCTTTGCCGTCCTTCTTGAAGTTCTTCTTACCCTTGCCCTTCTTGAACTTAGTGGTCTTATTGACCATCAACACTTGATCTTCTTTCTTGATTTCAACCTCTGCTGACTTCAGCATTGAAAATACTTCAGGAATGGTCTTCACCATCCCCTGCATATTGTAGTTCAGCACAAAGCGCTTGTAGCTTGGTGGGAGCGACTGAAGGATTCTGTCAATGACCGCCTCGTCCGGGAGGTTGATCTCCAGCTAGGACAGGCGGTTGTGCAACCCAGACATCTTGAGTATGTGCTCACTGACAGAACTGTTTCCCTCCATCTTACAACTATAGAACTTGTCGGAGACTTCATATCTCTCGACCCGGGCATGAGCTTGAAAAACCATTTTCAGCTCCTCGAACATCTCATATGCTCCGTGTCGCTCAAAATGCTTTTGGAGCCCCAGTTCTAAGTTGTAAAGCATGCCGCACTGAACGAGGGAGTAATCATCAGCTCGTGATTGCCAAGTGTTCATAACGTCTTGGTTCTCTGGGATGGGTGCTTCACCTAGTGGTGCATCTAGGACATAATCTTTCTTGGCTGCTATGAGGATGATCCTCAGGTTCCGGACCCAGTCCGAATAGTTGCTGCCATCATCTTTCATCTTGGTTTTCTCTAGGAACGCATTGAAGTTCATGTTGACATGAGCGTTGGCCATTTGATCTACAAGACATATTTTGCAAAGACTTTAGACTAAGTTCATGATAATTAAGTTCATCTAATCAAATTATTTAATGAACTCCCACTCAGATTGACATCCCTCTAGTCATCTAAGTGTTACACGATCCGAGTCGACTAGGCCATGTCCGATCATCACGTGAGACGGACTAGTCATCATCGGTGAACATCTCCATGTTGATCGTATCTTCCATACGACTCATGTTCGACCTTTTGGTGTCTTGTGTTCCGAGGCCATGTCTGTACATGCTAGGCTCGTCAAGTTAACCCTAAGTGTTTATGCATGTGTAAAACTGTCTTACACCCGTTGTATGTGATTGTAAGGATCTATCACACCCGATCATCACGTGGTGCTTCGAAACGACGAACTTTAGCAACGGCGCACAGTTAGGGGGAACACTTTCTTGAAATTATTATAAGGGATCATCTTATTTACTACCGTCGTTCTAAGTAAACAAGATGCATAAACATAATAAACATCACATGCAATTATATAAAGTAGTGACATGATATGGCCAATATCATATAGCTCCTTCGATCTCCATCTTCGGGGCTCCATGATCATCTTCGTCACCGGCATGACACCATGATCTCCATCATCATGATCTCCATCATCGTGTCTTTATGAAGTTGTCACGCCAACGACTACTTCTACTTCTATGGCTAACGCGTTTAGCAATAAAGTAAAGTAATTTACATGGCGTTCTTCAATGACACGCAGGTCATACAAAAAATAAAGACAACTCCTATGGCTCCTGCCGGTTATCATACTCATCGACATGCAAGTCGTGATTCCTATTACAAGAACATGATCTCATACATCACAATATATCATTCATCATTCATCACAACTTCTGGCCATATCACATCACATGACAATTGCTGCAAAAACAAGTTAGACGTCCTCTAATTGTTGTTGCATCTTTTACGTGGCTGTAATTGGGTTCTAGCAAGAACGTTTTCTTACCTACGAATAACCACAACGTGATTTTGTCAACTTCTATTTACCCTTCATAAGGACCCTTTTCATCTAATCCGCCCCAACTAAAGTAGGAGAGACAAACACCCGCTAGCCACCTTATGCAACTAGTGCATGTCAGTCGGTGGAACCTGTCTCATGTAAGCATACGTGTAAGGTCGGTCCGGGCCGCTTCATCCCACAATACCGCTGAAGCAAGAAAAGACTAGTAGCGGCAAGCAAGTTGACAAGATCTACGCCCAAAACAAAATTGTGTTCTACTCGTGCAATAGAGTACTACGCATAGACCTAGCTCATGATGCCACTGTTGGGGAACGTTGCAGAAAATTAAAAATTTTCCTACGGTTTCACCAAGATCCATCTATGAGTTCATCCAAGCAACAAGTCATGGGAGAGAGATTGCATCTACATACCACTTTGTAGATCGCGTGCGGAAGCGTTCAAGAGAACGGTGATGATGGAGTCGTACTCGCCGTGATTCAAATCACCGATGACCAAGTGCTGAACGGACAACACCTCCGCATTCAACACATGTACGGAGCGGATGACGTCTCCTCCTTCTTGATACAGCAAGGGGGAAGGAGAGGTTGAGGAAGAAGGCTCCAGCAGCAGCACGACGGTGTGATGATGGTGGAGGGGCAGTACTCCGACAGGGCTTCGCCAAGCGCTCAACGGAGGAGGAGAGGTGTTAGGGAGGGGAGGGGCTGCGCCTTGGATCAGGTGTTCAGCCCTCCCCTCGCCCCTCTATTTATAGGGGAAGGGGGAAGGGGGCCGGCCCCCTCTAGATGAGATCTAGAGGGGGGCGGCGACCAGGGAGGGGGGCTTGCCCCCCAAGCAAGGGGGGCGCCCCCACTAGGGTTCCCCCCCCCCAACCCTAGGCGCATGGCCCCAAGGGGGGCGCCCAGCCCTCCAGGGGCTGGTTCCTTGCCCCTTGCGGCCCTCCGAGAGGGGTGGCCCCTCCCAGTGGACCCCCGAAACCCCTCCGGTGGCCCCGGTACAATACCGATATGCCCCCGAAACTTTCCGGTGTCCGTGTGACAACTTCCCATATATAAATCTTCACCTCCGGACCATTCCGGAACTCCTCGTGACGTCCAGGATCTCATCCGGGACTCCGAACAACATTTGGTAATCACATACAAGTTTTCCTAATAACCCTAGCGTCACCGAACCTTAAGTGTGTAGACCCTACGGGTTCGGGAGACATGCAGACATGACCGAGATGGCTCTCCGGTCAATAACCAACAGCGGGATCTGGATACCCATGTTTGCTCCCACATGCTCCTTGATGATCTCATCGGATGAACCACGATGTCGAGGATTCAATCAACCCCGTATACAATTCCCTTTGTCAATCGGTACGTTGCATGCCCGAGACTCGATCGTCGGTATCCCAATACCTCGTTCAGTCTCGTTACCGGCAAGTCACTTTACTCGTACCGTAATGCATGATCCCATGACCAAACACTTGGTCACTTTGAGCTCATTATGATGATGCATTACCGAGTGGGCCCAGAGATACCTCTCCGTCATACGGAGTGACAAATCCCAGTCTCGATCCGTGTCAACCCAACAGACACTTTCGGAGATACCTGTTGTGCACCTTTATAATCACCCAGTTACGTTGTGATGTTTGGTACACCCAAAGCACTCCTACGGTATCCGAGAGTTACACGATCTCATGGTCTAAGGAAGAGATACTTGACATTGGAAAAGCTCTAGCAAACCGAACTACACGATCTTGTGCTATGCTTAGGATTGGGTCTTGTCCATCACATCATTCTCCTAATGATGTGATCCCGTTGTCAACGACATCTAATGTCCATAGTCAGGAAACCATGACTATCTGTTGACCAATGAGCTAGTCAACTAGAGGCTTACTAGGGACATATTCGGTCTAAGTATTCACACGTGTATTACGATTCCCAAATAATACAATTATAGCATGAATAAAAGACAATTATCATGAAGGAAATATAATAAAAATCCTTTTATTATTGCCTCTAGGGCATATTTCCAACAGTCTCCCACTTGCACTAGAGTCAATAATCTAGTTACATTGTGATGAATCGAACACCCATAGAGTTCTGGTGTTGATCATGTTTTGCTCGCGAAAGAGGTTTAGTCAACGGATCTGCAACATTCAGATCTGTATGTACTTTGCAAATATCTATGTCTCCATCTTGAACATTTTCACGGATGGAGTTGAAACGACGCTTGATGTGCCTGGTCTTTTGTGAAACCTGGGCTCCTTGGCAAGGGCAATAGCTCCAGTGTTGTCACAGAAGAGTTTGATCGGCCCCGACGCATTGGGTATGACTCCTAGGTCGGTGATGAACTCCATCACCCAAATTGCTTCATGCGCTGCCTCCGAGGCTGCCATGTACTCCGCTTCACATGTAGATCCCGCCACGACGCTCTGCTTGCAGCTGCACCAGCTTACTGCCCCACCATTCAACATATCCACGTATCCGGTTTGTGACTTAGAGTCATCCAGATCTGTGTCGAAGCTAGCGTCGACGTAACCCTTTACGACGAGCTCTTCGTCACCTCCATAAACGAGAAACATGTCCTTTGTCCTTTTCAGGTACTTCAGGATATTCTTGACCACTGTCCAGTGTTCCTTGCCGGGATTACTTTGGTACCTTCCTACCAAACTTATGGAAAGGTTTACATCAGGTCTGGTACACAACATGGCATACATAATAGATGCTATGGCTGAGGCATAGGGGGTGACACTCATCTCTTCTTTATCTTTTGCCGTGGTCAGGCATTGTGCCGAGCTCAATCTCACACCTTGCAATACAAGCAAGAACCCTTTCTTGGACTGATCCATTTTGAACTTCTTCAAAATCTTATCAAAGTATGTGCTTTGTGAAAGACCTATGAGGCATCTCGATCTATCCCTATAGATCTTGATGCCTAATATGTAAGCAGCTTCTCCAAGGTCCTTCATTGAAGAACACTTATTCAAGTAGGACTTAATGATGTCCAAGAATTCTATATCATTTCCCATCAAAAGTATGTCATCTACATATAATATGAGAAATGCTACAGAGCTCCCACTCACTTTCTTGTAAACGCAGGCTTCTCCATAAGTCTGCATAAACCCAAACGCTTTGATCATCTCATCAAAGCGAATGTTCCAACTCCGAGATGCTTGCACCAGCCCATAAATGGATCGCTAGAGCTTGCATACTTTGTTAGCATTCTTAGGATCGACAAAACCTTTCGGTTGCATCATATACAGCTCTTCCTTAAGATAACCGTTAAGGAATGCCGTTTAAAAGAAGGTATTGTTAAGATAATGTCCCTTTAAAAATGAATCAGTTGCATTGTTTTAGGAATGGTACTTTTCTGCTTTGTCATTCTTTAGACATGTTGAAACAAGGCATTGTTAAGATAATGTCTCAGTCAATATGAATGAATCACACTGATGGAGAATTGCTACTCTCTTGCTTTGTTTCCCATTAAGACAAGTCATCAACCATTATTTCTTAGTAATTTTTTCCCTTGTACCTATTGTTGCTTACAGGGATATCAAAATTAAAGCTCGGTTTTATTCCGACTTCGATTTTAGTTGAACTGCACATAAGGAGCCAATGTGTCCAAGGCAAACTGCTGCGTTACTGGGTCCAGTTGGTTGTTCCACTTTGCAGAAAGAAGCAGTCACTGGTTGCGGTACATTACAGAAGGAATGACCGAGAAGCTTTACAGAGTATTATTAGACACCAGTGACATGACTAGTCTGCAGAGAACATTGGCAATTTAACAACATGTGGAGTGCCCTGGGCAAAACGTGCCCAAACAAGTACAAGAAGCTACGACAGGACACGATCATAGGCATTACATATTTTGAACGGGAAAAGCTTGTCAATTTTAATCATTGATGTTAGCAAGAAGACGTTAGTTTAATATATTGGAATTGGAAAACCTTGTCAAAATTTGCTCATTGATGTTAGCCAGAAGACATGCATTTGATATTTTTGAGTGGGACGCCCTTGCTGTGTGCAGCGTCGAGTGTTTTTTCCTATTCCTGTGTTCAGTTTAGAAGTAAATAGTTACTCTGCTGAGATATTCCTGTGTTAAGAGTTTGTTCTGAATATTGTCTATGTAATGCCAGGCCTTGTGTTTGATTGCAAAGTTGAGCTTGGAATGTTGTGGCATGCGACATCATGAGTTGTTCACCATGCCTCCTGAGAATAATGCTTCGTATTGTTTTGCATGTCGATCTAATGTCAGTGATTTTCTTGTTAAGAAGATCATCCTCTTCTGTTGTTTCTGTGCGTAAGAAGTTCATCGTCTGATGTTTCATTCATAGCCTATACGACATGTCAGGTAGGTTAGGCATGAAACCATATGATCTTCCGACCAACTCATGATATTAGGCCGTGATTGGATCGTTGTTTTCCAACCAAAACCGCTTGTAAAACTGACGCTTGTAAATTAAAGCAGATGGTCTCGGGCGAAGGCGCTTGGTTGGTCGATTTCGACTAGTAAAATATCGGAAGTACTTCACACATGATAAAAACGCTGAAGACACTCGGAAGATTGCTAATCCAGCCGTTAGCTCCTGTTTCAGCCTTGCCCATGGATGGCATGATACGCACATCGTGCATGTATCGTCTGGTAATGTCGTCCATATAGCAGTGCTTGTAAAATATACACTGGTCTCTCAAATTACACGCGTAACCCGCCGGTTTTACTTACAGACCTCGAGCTTTCCGATGATGAGTAAGTTACACTTGTACGTTAATACAGGTTTGAAATAAACCAGAGCTCCCAAGCACGTTCTTACCGTTTCATGCTGTCTCAGTTTCTCGAAGGTGCTCATAGGTGTCCGATGATCCTGGCTTCCTGAATGAGCAGCGGGCGCTGTATCAGACCTCCATAGGGCCCGCGAGGCCCTCTCCATTGTCCTTCGAGTTGTTGTGCTCGTTGTGGCGCCAAGCATTGTTAACATGGTCAATGAATATGAGGATTCAGGAGATGACTTTATTTTGACTGGATGACACTAGGGACCCACTAGGGCCATAGCCGTACGTACACAAGTGCCTCCTTATTATGTAAAACTATAATTTTTTTTTGCTTTCTCCTGGTTTCCTGACATCACGGTCCCACACCATTGTCAACCTATGTAGTCAATATAAACGAGACAATTGCACAAGGTGCGGCCAACAACTGGGACCAAGCAGCTCGAGCAGTATTTGTGTTTTTGAGGCGTGAGCTCTGCAGAGTTTTTCTTGGTGATGATTTCGTTGTTGTTCAGAGGAGAGTAGGGTATTAACTGGGCGGGCTATGGCCCGTCTAGCCCAGGCCAGATATCCAGCCCAGATACTACTTTTTTCAAGATGAAAATGGCTAGCCCAGCTATACGTCATTTCGAGGAATACCCAGGCAAGGTCAACTTGTTATTCTCCGCCTCGCTGGGCTGCAAATCTTTCCTCGGAGGGATGCATTAGGCTTAACAGGAAAATGAGCTTTAAAAATAATAAATGGGATGTAATTATAAAAACTGGACAGTAACTATAAAAAATGCACCAAACACGAAATTAGTTTATAAAATATTATTTATGGATTTTGAAAATCTTAAATTTTCATTGTTGCGCGCGCAATGTTTTGTTGGATTTTTACGTAATACAAATTTATATTTAATCTGACTAGACATTTTGGGATAAAAATATTTTGGATCCCATCAAAATATGGGAAATTTTATTGAATTCTGTCTTCAACGGTTGGTTGAAATTATTAACCGTTGTCTTAGCTACAAAATGGGTTGTAGTTTTAACAAACTGTAAATGGGTTGTTGTAAATTCCATTAGAATTCAAAACTGGGTTGTACATTCTTACAAAACGCAAATGGGCTATAAGTTCTCTGCCACACACTTGTGGGCCTACTAAGTGACATGTCCCCTAAAAAAATAAGTTGACGCGTATGCAAGGCTTTGTCAACTTATTATAGTCAACACATGGTTCTAGCAGCAGTGGCCGTTGGATATCTATCCAACGGATGTCGTGCTTCTTCTTCAATCTTGGATATTCTTAGCTTCGGCCGCCCAAAAAATGGTTCCTCCCCCTGACATCTGGGGCACACCATTTCATAGGCTGACTTCTGGGCCTACTAAGTTGGAGCGTACCAAGGGCTTTGTCAACTTAGTCAATATAAACGATTCTAGCTTCAGTGACGTACGATGTCCATCCAACGGTCGTAGTGCTTCTTCAACCTCTGGTCTTCTTGGTCCAGCCGCCCAAAGCAGCGCCTGTCGTGCCGCCTGCTCCTGCCTCCCGTGGCCGGCTGTGCTACCGCGGAGGCCTCACCGCCCCCATACTACTCCCACCGCTGGCCAGACCATCCCTCCAATCACCTACACCCCCTGTTATTCTGTGGCGACGGAAGCCTCACACCGCAGCCGAACCAGTGAACCCTCGTACTCCTCTCCTTGCGGGCTTCCACTGTTGCGTCTTCCTCGGCTCCGTGTCGTCCCCTTCCTAGGCATTGCCTTCATCCACCGCCCTGGTGCTCTCAGCGCGGCGTGGCCAACGTGGTCAACGACCGACTTCCATCGGAAGAGTACTGTACATGGAGAGGCTGACAACTGGGTCCACGGAGGCCGCAAGGAAGTGCCTCCTTATTACGTGCAAAATAATTATTCCTCCACCTGACAGCAAGGACCCACCGGATGGGCTACCTTATTTCGCGAAAAAAATGTTTCCCCCCTGATTGCTAGGACCCACCAGACGGGCCACCGTATTTCACGAAAAAAACATTCCCCCCGCTGTCAACTCAGACCCACCGGAAGTGCCTCTTTATTACGCACAAAAAAATGAATACTCCGCCTGCTAGCTGGGACTCACCTTGGTGGGAAGCTTACTTGTGGGCCTATTAAGTTGACGGGGACGGAGGGCTTTGTCAACTTAGTCAATATGAACGATTCTAGCTCCAGTGACCGTACGATGTCCATCCAACGACCGTAGTGCTTCTTCAACCTCTGGTCTTCTTGCTCCAGCTGCCCAAAGCAACGCCGGTCGTGTCGCCTGCTCCTGCCTCCCGTGGCCGGCCGTGCTGCCGCGGAGGCCTCACCGCCCCCTACTATTCCCATCTTAGGACAGGCCCTGCGGCAACGGCAGCCTCACACCGCAGCCGAACGAGTGAATACTCATACTCCTCTCCGCGTGGGCATCCACTGCCGCGTCTTCACCGGCTCCGCGTCGTCCCCTTCCTAGGCCTCGCCATCATCCACCGCCATGGTGCTCCCAGTGCGGCGTGGTCAACATGGTCAAGGAACGACTTCCATCGGACGTGGACTGTACGTCGAGAGGCTGACAGCTAGGTCCACGGCCGTAGCAAGGAAGTGCCTCCTTATTACGCGGAAAATAATGACTCCTCCACCTGACAGCAGGGACCCACCGGACGGGCCACCATATTTCGTGAAAAAAATGTTTCCCTCTTGACTGCTGGGACCAACCAGCTACACCTTCGCACGCAAGGAAGTGCGTCCCGGCAAAAAAAACAAAACGATTCGCCCCCTGACTGCTGGGACCCACCAGCTACATCTTCGCAGGCAAGGAAGTGCCTGACAGTCGGGACCCACCTGGTCGAAGCGTATGTAGCGTTGTCATTCTGGTCACGAAAGTGTACGTACATACTGGTCAATGTAGAGGCGTGCACGTGTCGTAGTAGAGGCGCACATGTCGTAGTAGAGGCGCGCACGTAGCATGTACACGTATGTACAACGGCGAGGGTGCAAGAAAGAAAATACGGCCACGTACGTACATACGGGTAGGGTCTCGAACGCCTACTCGCGCATACGTACATGGCTGGGTCAGAACGGAGAAACAGCATCGTCGTCGTGTTCATGGGGAGCCAACCGGCTAGGTCGGAACGGAATGCGTGGTCGTGTTCATCGGGAGGGCTTGGACGGAACAGGCGATGGAAATGAGGTCTGGCGTACCGCACAACGGAGGAAACGGCCCTGTGTTCGACCGGACACGTTCAAAACGGGATCATGTTGATTGGGAGGGGCCTGGCGTACCGCAAAACGGAGGAAACGGACCTCCTATGGTCGAAACGAGGGTCCTGTTGATCGGGACGGGTGTGGCATACCGCAAAACAGAGGAAACGGACCTCCTACGGTCGAAACGGGGGTCCTGTTGATCGGGAGGGGTGTGGCGTACCGCAAAACGGACGAAACGGACCTCCTACGGTCGAAACGGGGGTCCTGTTCATCGGGAGGGGTGTGGCCTACCGCAAAACGGAGGAAACGGACCTCCTACGGTCGAAACAGGGGTCCTGTTCATCGGGAGGGGTGTGGCGTACCGCAAAACGGGACTCCACGGGATACTGTTCATCTCCACCATCGACCTCCTCCAGCCTCCACGGGCTACCGTCGACCTCCTCCAGCCTCCACGGGCTCCTCTTCATCCAGCCTCCACCGCGCGCTACTCCATCGGCTACTGTTCAACCACCCCTCCACCGTCTACTGTTTATCTAGCCCTCCACCGTCTACTGTTCATCCAGCCCTCCACACCACGGGGTCCTGTTCAACCATCCCTCCACGGTCACCCCTCCACAGTCTACTGTTCATCCAGCCCTCCACACCACAGGGTCCTGTTCATCCAGAGGCAATGCCACCGCTCACTGTTCATCCAACCCCCCCCCACCTCCCCCGCCGCAACGCTCGCTGTTCATCCAATCGATCGGCTTCAGTTAGCAGCAGTAGTGAAGGAATCGCTCCATCGGGTTCAGTTAACAGCCATCGACCGACAGCTCGGGTTCAGTAACACGTAGCCTGCAGTGCAATCGCTCGGGTTCAGTTAGAGCCCAACGCCTCGCTCGGGTTCAGTTAGAGCCAACGCCTCGCACACACGCGCGTACGTGTACGAGAGAAACGCGCATTGCTCGGCCCCCGACCTCCCACCGTAACCGGCAACTCCCCAAAATTTTCCTCCCCCTCGCTTGTAACAGGGTTTTTCCGTCATGGATGGCCCAAAGAATGTCATGCAGCTGCGTCTCCGGCCCGCCCAGGACGAAAAGCCCATTTTCTGTCATGATTTTTTGTCATAGAAGTAGGAGCCCACCACATCTATGATGATACCGGATTTTGTCATAATTATCGTCATAGAAGTGTCATATGTATGACAGAAAAGATTTTGTTCGGCCCAAAATGTCACGGATGTGTCTTTTTTTTGTAGTGGATTCGGCCGGTTGCAAGAGGCACTAGTAGAAAAAGGGCCAATTGTCCCGGTTCGTAAGGGCCTTTTGTCCCGGTTTATGAACCGGGACTAAAAGGTCGTTACTAATGCCCTTGGCCTTTAGACCCGGTTCCTACACGAACAGGGACAAATGGGCCTCCACGTGGCCGCTGCGGCCAGCCCAGGCAGGGGGGGCCTTTGTTTTTTTTGAAAGGGGCTGGTTTAGGAGTTAATTTAGTTTGTTATTAGCTAGCTAATAGAGAGAAGTGTCCTCTCTTATATATCTCGGTGCTTGGTTTACCAACGCTACTGCTATGCCTAATTGTAAGTGCATCTAGTGCCCCTTAGTGATTTTGGTGTATTGAAGACTTATAGGTTAAGGGACTGATGCGTTTGTGAGTGTACACAGGTCTATAAGTCTATGAGGAGCTTGATAATTACAGAGAAAGTCGACCCCTAAAAATGAAGTTCTTCAACTGAAGACTTTGGATTTCTGAAGACTTCTGAAGATTGAAGTGAAGAAATTGGTGTGACCTTGAAGACTTGGAATTCATTCGAGGAACATGAAGCGTGAAGACTTCTGTTTTCGTAGTTTCATTTTCTCTTTCTTGAGTCGTACGAAACACCGTACTGTTAAAGGGGGTCGAGGAAATACTAAGGAAAAAGTTCCATGTGATGCTCAACTCAAAATCCTACACCTACCAAACCCTTCGAGTGAAGCCATTGGAAATCTCATACAGTTCAGTCAATTTCTTCAGTAACAGAGACGAAGTTCTTCTGGTTGCTGAGGAATTTGTTCTGACTGAGGAGTTAGGAATTCGCCAGTGCGGATTGCCTACACAGTGAGGAACATGATAGCCCTGAGGAATTTGAGAGTCAAAATTCCGACCGTTGTTGTGCTACGCGCCAGCTGTCCCAAAATATCTACCCACCTAATAGTCATATCATAAAGGGCATTTATGTCTTATCATGTCGGGCTGCTCCCTAGGCTATATATAGCCGCCCCTACAACCACTAGCTGGTTGGCTGCTCCAAGAGAAACTGACACTTGTCATTTGAGAGCATCCCATCCTCCGAGGACTTTGAGCGAAAATCATCAAGTGAGAAAACCCAAACCCAAACACTTTCAAACCCAAAGTGATTGAGCATCACTGAAGAGATTGATCCTGCGTGGATCCGACGCTTGTTACCTTTGAAGACTGTGCTTCTTCCAGACGGTTAGGCGTCAAGGTCTAGAGCATCCAAGAGGAATTGTGGATCGCCGAGTGACCGAGTCTGTGAAGGTTTCGAAGTCATCCGAAGACTTACCACGAGTGATTGGGCGAGGTCTGTGTGACTTTAGCTCAAGGAGAATACGGTGAGGACTGTGTGTCCGGGACTGGTGTGTCCTCGGGTTTAAATACCTAGCCGCTCCAACCAGATGTACAACTGAGACAATAGTTGGAACTAGTCTACCAAATCATTGTCTTCACCAAGCTTACTGGTTCTATTTTCTCAACTCTTTCATTTCCTCATTTCACTTGTTGTGTGCTTGTTCATATCTGTTTGAAGACTTTGACTGAAGACTTTCTCAATCTCCTCAGTTCAATTTCTTCAGTCTGTCCGTCTTCATCCTGTGTTATCCTGTGTTTACGCTTTCTGTACTCTGTGCTTGTCTTCATTTCATCATGATGACTATGCTTGTGTTCTGTTATGTTTACTTCGGAGTACTTATTCCACTGCAAGTAGTTCTTCGCTAAGGAATTTCCTCAACAGCAAATTCCTTAGTGAAGAATTCATAAAAAACGCCTATTCACCCCCCCTCTAGTCGATATAACGCACTTTCAATTGGTATCAACGCAAGGTACTCCCTTGTTCTGTGTGATTTTGGTTTAACCGCCTGGAGTTTTAGTTATGTCGATCGCAGGTATGATCAAGGTCTCTGCTGGGTATCCTACCTTTGATGGAATGGACTACCCCTACTGGAAGAATAAGATGCGAATGCATCTTGAGGCAATTGATAACGATCTCTGGTATGTTGTGGAAAACGGTGTTCCCTCAGTCACACCTTCTCTGAATGCTACTGATGTGAAGAGATTCAAGCAACTCGATTCTCAAGCGAAGAACATCATATGTGGCCATCTGAGCAAAGGGCAGTATGGAAGGGTGAGTGCTTTGGAAACTGCTAAGCTTATCTGGGATAGGCTGTCCAAAGTAAATGAAGGAGTCTCAACTCAATGTGACTCTCGCGTTGACGTTCTTCACAATCTCTTCAACCGCTTCAAAAGACTCGGCAATGAAAATGTTCAACAAGCCTTCGATCGCCTCACTGACATCTCAAATGAGCTTTAAGCACTTGGCGCCACTGACATCACCGACCATGAGGTGGTGAAGAAATTGCTGAGATCGCTTGATTCTTCATTTGATACTCTGGCACTGATGATTCAAGAACGTGCTGATTACAAGTCACTTGATCCCGCTGATATCCTCGAGAGGCTAAACACTCATGAGTTCCAGCTTGCTGAGAAGAGAGATCTATGGTTCGAGCTATGGCAGACCACGTGCTCTGAAGGCCAAGGCAGTCTCTGAGTCTGAAGATGAAGACTCTAGCAGCAGCCTTGGTGATCCTGATGAACTGAGCCAGGAACTAGCACTGCTTGTGAAGAAATTTCAGAAGTTCTCAAGACGTGGTCGCTTTGGAAAATCCTCAAGGAGTAATGATTCCTCATCCAGTGACTACAAGAAGAGGCTATGCCACAAATGCAAGAAACCTGGTCACTACATTCAAGATTGTCCTCAGTGGGATAAGGAATCAAAGAAGAAGAAGTACAAGGATTACAGTTTTGATGATGCCAAGAAGAAGAAGAAATCTTCAAAGTCTTCATCATCAAAATCCTCAAAATCTTCATCTCACAAGAAGAGCAGCTCCAAGAAGGCTCGGGCATTCATTGGCAAGGAAATGGACTCTGAGGCTGAATCTGAGGAACATGAGGAAGAGGAGGCATCTGAGGAGTCCGAGTCTGGTGTGGCAAGCCTAGCTCTCGCTACCGCATTCGTCAACAAGTGTATCTTCAACTCTGAAGAAAATGGCATCACCAACAAAGCTGATGAAGGCAATGATGACTATGCTCCCACCTATTGCTTCATGGCAAAGGGTGCCAAGGTAACTAAATACACCTCCTCTGAATCTAGTGAGGATGAATCTGATGAAAACCTCAAGCCCAGCTACTCTAAACTTGCTAAGATTGCTGTGAAACAACAAAAGGCTATTGAAAAGGTTCAAAACATGCTAGACAAAAGTGATGATATGTTGGGTGAAGAAATGGATCGCACTAAAACCTTGACTGGAAATCTTCAGAGACTTCAGTATAAGTTTGACAACCTTCAAGGTCATCATAACACTCTCTTATCTGATCACGAGAAGCTTTCTTATGAATTTCTTCAAAGAAAGCAAGATCTTGAGAAGCTAAGAGTGAGTTATGAAGATCTTCAGAAGGAGCGTGATTCATTGCTTGCTCAACAAATCAGCGCTACTCAGGAAGAATTTGTTCCTCCATGTTTGAAGTGCATTGAACGTGAAACTGCTAATTCTTCACCTGAATGCTCAAATGCTTCTAATGCTACAAATTCTTCATTTGTCTCTACTATCACTAATTCCTCATCTGAGGACATTGCTAGTATCACTGATGATGCAGGGCTGAAGGAATTGTACATGACAGGCATGTACAAAATCCTCAAAGGGCATCAGACTCTTTGTGACGTGCTCAAAAAGCATATCCTCAACAGGAACCCTAGGAAAGAGGGTATTGCCTTTGAGAGGAAACTCAATGCTGATGGAACATATTGGAAGCCTGAGCAGTACCCCAAAACCTCATGGGTTGCTGCAAAGGGACCTCCAGTTGATCCATCCAATTTATCTGGCTTTACATGTGAATCTCCTCATTCTTCTGATGAGTCATTTGACTCCAACTATAAACTGTTCAAAAATCAGAATGGTGAAGTATTTGCTAGATATGTTGGCACTAACTGCAGGAACGGTTCCCCTATGAAGAAAATCTGGGTTCCCAAAAGGCCTTGAAAGTCTTCAGGTGAATGTCCTCATGACACCACCTGTGAAGAATAGGAACTCCAGATCAAATTCTTCATATGGATCCAAGTCCTCATACGGACCAAATTCCTCACGTGGATCAAATTCCTCAAAAGGATCAAAGTCCTCATATGATCATCATCGTGCTAACCCTCTGTTTCGCAGGGAAGAGCTAAGGGCTATGAATATGAGCATTATTCTTCTAATCATTATGTTCATAAGTCCTCGAAGAATTTCTCTGCTTATTCATATGCTTATCCTAACCCTCTTATGTGAAACGAAACTGGCTTCTATGCCACCTTTCTCATATGGTGCTCGCAGAGTGATGAATTCTTTGCCACCCCTTCAGATGTGGGTGGTGAAGAAAAAGAACTAATCTCTTATGCAAGGTCAGGTCTCCAAACGTGCTTAAAACGTGTGAAGAATTTGCTGGAGACCTGAAAATGCCTGAAAGGACGCAGGCTAATCATGAAGAAATGAACTTTCATTTCTCACGTCCTCATACTGTTTTATCTATTATACTGCTTGATGAAATTGATCTGATGATATTGATGTCATATTCTTCACTGATGAAGTATATGAGTTCGTAAGTTGCACTAATTCATCTACAGGATGATCAACCCAAAGTCAATGAGTGGGTCCTCGATAGTGGATGTACGAATCACATGACTGGTGACAAGAGTCTATTGAAGGATGCTCCCTTATCACCATTGCATCTGAATCATATCATCTTCGCTGACAAAGGCAAAAGTTAGGTATTGGGTCTAGGTAAGGTTGCGATCTCAAAGGATCGACACATGGACAAAGTCATGCTTGTCGAGTCCTTAGGATACAACCTCATGTCTGTCTCAATGCTTTGTGATCTCGATATGGTTGTTGTCTTTGGCAAATATTGTTGTTTTCTGATCATGGATGCTGACAATCCCAAAGTCTTCGAAGGCTTTAGGAGAGGAGACTTGTACATTATTGATTTCTCTACAGGATCACAACCGGCCGTATGCCTACTTGCAAAAGCTTCAGAAGGCTGGCTATGGCATCGACGACTTGTTCATGCTGGTATGAGGATTATGCACACGCTTGCGAAGAAGAAGCATGTTGTTGGCATTAAAAATGTCAAATTCCTCAAGGATCATTTGTGTGGAGCCTGTGGAGCTGGAAAGATGACCAAGGCCAAACATCCAGCAAAGACTATCATGACTACCACTCGACCATTTCAATTGATTCACATGGATCTCTTTGGTCCTAATCATTATTCTGCAGTTACAAATGATGCATCTCTATATGGCTTTGTTATTGTTGATGATTATTCTCGTTACACATGGGTGCACATTGTCACTTACAAACATGAGGTGCAGGAAGTCTTCAAACGATTTTCCTCGAGGGCTTCAACCAACTTTGGTGTGAAGATCAACCACATCAGAAGTGACAATGGGACTGAGTTCAAGAATTTTGGTCTTGATGACTATCTTGATGAACTTGGTATTACTCATGAGTTATCTGCTCCTTATACTCTTCAGCAGAATGGCGTCATGGAGCACTATGCTTGATGAATACAAGACGCCTCGTCATTTCTGGATTGCGGCTATTGATACTGCGTGCCACATCATCAACAAAGTATATCTTCACAAATTCTTCAAGAAGACTGCGTATGAACTCCTCACTGACAAAAAGCCCAATGTGAGTTATTTCAAAGTCCTCGGTGTTAAATGTTGGATTAGAGATCCTCATCACAATTCTAAATTTTCACCGAAAGCACATGAGGGTTTTATGCTTGGTTACGGAAAGGACTCGTACACCTATAGAGTCTTCAACAACGTTCTTCACAAAGTTGTTGAAACTGTAGATGTGCGGTTCGATGAAACTAATGGCTCGCAAAGAGAGCACCTACCTTCCATGATAGATGAACCAGCACCTGAGGAATCTATAAAGTTCAAGGCTACTGAGGATGTCATTCCTACCGAAGAATCTGCTGAAGAATTCATTCCAGAACGTGAAGAACGTCGAGCTGGAGCACCTGAAGAAAATGGTGCTGAGGAAAATGGTCCTGAAGAAAATGCGGATCAAATTCCTCGACGACAACCCGCTCATCCTCGCGTTGCAAATGAAGTGCAAATTGAGAGAATCATCGATGACATTGAAGCACCAGGTCCTCTCACACGCTCAAAAGCTTCACATTTGTCTAACTTTTGTGGGCACTTTGCTTTTGTCTCTATCACAGAGCCCACTAAGGTAGATGAAGCATTTCTGGGGCCTGAGTGGATTCAAGCTATGCAAGAAGAATTACATCAGTTCGAGCTCAACAACATCTGGGAACTGGTCAATCATCCAGATCCTCGCAAGCACAATATCATTGGCACAAAGTGGATCTACCGCAACAAGCAAGATGAAAATGGCCTTGTGGTGAGGAATAAGGCACGGCTTGTAGCTCAAGGCTACACACAGGTTGAAGGAATTGATTCCGATGAAACTTTTGCACCTATCGCTAGACTTGAGGCTATTCGCATATTACTTGCTTATGCTAACCATCATGATATCACTTTATATCAAATGGATGTGAAAAGTGCATTCCTTAATGGTAAGCTTGAGGAATAAGTATATGTTTCTCAACCCCCAGGTTTTGAAGATCCAAAGCATCCTGACAAGGTCTTCAGACTCAATAAGGCCTTGTATGGCCTCAAGCAAGCCCCTCAGGCATGGTATGATACTTTGAAGGAATTCCTCATGAAGAAAGGCTTCAAACCCGGTTCACTCGACCCAACTCTTTTCACTTAATCTTATGATGGTGAATTGTTTGTGTGCCAAATATATGTTGATGATATATCTTTGGCTGTACTGACCAACGTTACAGTGATGAATTTTCCTATATGATGAGTGAAGAATATCAAATGTCTATGATGGGAGAATTGAAATTCTTTTTAGGTCTTCAAATTCGTCAACAACGCAATGGCATATTCATATCTCAAGAGAAATACCTCAAAGATGTATTGAGGAAATTCAGCATGCAAGACTGCAAAGGGGTCAAAATTCCTATGCCCACAAGTGGCCATCTATGCACTGATGAAAATGTTATCGACTTCGATCGAAAGGTATACCGCTCCATGATTGTCTTTTTATTGTATTTATGTGCATCTAGGCCAGATATTATGCTTAGTGTTTGCATGTGTGCTCGATTTCAAGCTACACCGAAGGAATCACACCATAAGGCTGTGAAGCATATTCTTCGATATCTAGCTCACACACCAAAACTTGGATTATGGTACCCCAAGGGCTCGACTTTTGATCTCATTGGATATTCAGACTCTGACTATGCTGGTGATCATGTGGACCGCAAGTCAACATCTGGCACATGCCATTTCCTCGGATGATCTTTGGTCTGTTGATCCTCGAAGAAACAGAACTGCGTATCACTATCTACAGCTGAAGCTGAGTACATTGTTGTTGGTTCTTGCTATGCTCAATTGCTGTGGATGAAGCAAACTCTCAAGGACTACGGTGTCAACATGAAGAATGTGCCTCTCTACTGTGACAATGAGAGTGCAATCAATATTGCTCACAACCCAGTTCAGCACTCGAAGACAAAGCACATCCAAATTCATCATCATTTTCTTCATGATCATGTGTGGAAGGGTGATGACCCACAAGTGTAGGGGATCTATCGTAGTCCTTTCGATAAGTAAGAGTGTCGAACCCAACGAGGAGCAGAAGGAAATGATAAGCGGTTTTCAATAAGGTTTTCTGCAAGCACTGAAATTGTAGGTAATAGATAGTTTTGTGATAAGATAAATAGTAACGAGTAACAAGTAAACAAAGTAAAAAAAGTGCAGCAAGGTGGCCCAATCCTTTATGTAGCAAAGGATAAGCCTGGAAAATTTCTAATAATGATAAAGGAGCTCCCGAGGACACATGGAAATTATCGTCAAGCTAGTTTGCATCACGCTCATATGATTCGCGTTCGGTACTTTGATAATTTGATATGTGGGTGGACCGGTGCTTGGGTACTGCCCTTACTTGGACAAGCATCCCACTTATTATTAACCCTTATTTCAAGCATCCGCAACTACAACAAAAGTATTAAGGTAAACCTAACCATAGGATGAAACATGTGGATCCAAATCAGCCCCTAATAAAGCAACACATAAACTAGGGTTTAAGCTTCTGTCACTCTAGCAACCTATCATCTACTTCTTACTTCCCTATGCCCTCCTCTAGGCCCAATAATGGTGAAGTGTCATGTAGTAGACGTTCACATGACACCACTAGAGGAGAAGACAACATACATCTCATCAAAATATCGAACGAATACCAAATTCACATGACTACTAATAGCAAGACTTCCCCCATGTCCTCAGGAACAAATGTAACTACTCACAAAGCATATTCATGTTCATAATCAGAGGTGTAATAATATGCATTAAGGATCTGAACATATGATCTTCCACCAAGTAAACCAATAAGTATCAACTACAAGCGGTAATCAACACTACTAGCAACCCACAGGTACCAATTTGTGGTTTTGGATACAAGATTGGATACAAGAGATGAACTAGGGTTTTGAGAGGAGATGGTGCTGGTGAAGATGTTGATGGAGATTGACCCTCTCCCGATGAGAGGAACGTTGGTGATGACGTTGGTGATGATTTCCCCCTCCCGGAGGGAAGTGTCCCCGGCAGAACAGCTCCGCCAGAGCCCTAGATTGGTTCCGCCAAGGTTTCACCTCATGGCGGCGGAGTTTCGTCTCGTAAGCTTGCCCACGATTTTTTCCAGGGTAAAAGCAATGATATAGCAGAAGATGGACACCGGAGGCCCACCAGGGGGCCCAGGAGATAGGGGCGCGCCCTATAGGGGGGGCGCCCCCTGTCTCCTGGACAGGGTGTGGGCCCCCTGGTGTATTTCTTTCACTCAGGAATTCTTATTAGTTCCAAAAGGTTGTTTCGTGGAGTTTCAGGACTTTTGGAGCTGTGCAGAATAGGTTTCCAACGTTTGCTCCTTTTCCAGCCAGAATTCCAGCTGCCGGCATTCCCCCTCTTCATAGTAAACCTTGTAAAATAAGAGAGAATAGCCATAAGTATTGAGATATAATGTGTAATAACAGCCCATAATGCAATAAATATTGATATAAAAGCATGATGCAAAATGGACGTATCAACTCCCCCAAGCTTAGACCTCGCTTGTCCTCAAGCGGAAGCTGATATCGAAAAATATGTCCACATGTTTAGAGATAGAGGTGTCGATAAAAATAAAATACGGACATGAGGGCATCATGATCATTCTTATAACAGCAACATGTATAGATTCCATCATATAATTTCTTATGCTCAAGTAACAATGAATTCACAATATCAAGTATGGTTCACAAACTTCATTAAGAACTAACAAACTATAATCTCAGTCACTGAAGCAATCGCAATTTATCATAACATCAGAAAGAGTCAACAATAGAGCTTTTCAGCAAGTCCACATACTCAACTATCATATAGTCTTCTATAATTGCTAACACTCATGCAATACTTATAGTTATGGAATTTCAGACGGACACTGAGAAAGATAGGGGCTTATTGTGTTGCCTCCCAACGTATTCACCTTTAGGTGATGTCAACAATAATAACCCATGCTAACGAACATCCAATTGGATATGTATATCACGATCTTTCAAACACGAGGAGCTTGCCAAAGGATAAAATGAAAAAGGGAAAGGTGAAGATCACCTTGACTCAAGCACAAAATAAAAGCATAAAGTAAGAACATGAAGTAAAAGATAGGCCCTTCACAGAGGGAAGCAGAGGTTGTCATGCGCTTTTAGGGTTGGATACACAAAATCTTAGTACGAAAGAACGTCACTTTATATGTCACTAGTGTATGGACCTTTATTATGCAGTCCGTCGCTTTTATTGCTTCCATAACAAGATCGTATAAAGCTTATTTCTCGGCAGTAATAAGTCATGCATATTTAGGGAGCAATTTTTATTGCTTGCACCGATGACAACTTACTTGAAGGATCTTACTCAATCCATAGGTAGATATGGTGGACTCTCATGGCAAAACTGGGTTTAAGGATATTTGGAAGCACAAGTAGTATCTCTACTTGGTGCTAGGAATTTGGCTAGCATGAGGGGGAAAGGCAAGCTCAACATGTACGGAAGATCAATGACAATATACTTTAACTGAGATGTGAGAAAACATAAACCATCACGTTGTCTTCCTTGTCAAACGTCGACTCTTTTAGCATGGCATACTTAATGAGTGCTCACAATCATAAAAGAGGTCCAAGATAGTGTATTTATATGTGAAACCTCTCTTTCCTTATTACTTCCTATTAATTGCAACGATGACCAAAACTATGTTTATCAACTCTCAACAACTTTTAAGCCTCATACTTTCTATGTGTGAAGTTATTACTATTCATAAGATCAATATGAACTCTTTTATTCTTTTTATTCTTTCTATTTTTCTCAAGATCATAGCAAGAAAGCAAAGCCCTTGACTCAACACTAATCTTTATTATAGATAGCTCACGGACTCAATTACATGAAGGGATCACAAATCAAAAACTCGAAGCTACTTGATTTCGAAACTTCAATCTACTAGATTAAGATACTACTAAAAATGATCGAACTAAATAAAACAATAAAGATAGGACTGTGATGGTGATACGATACCGGGGCACCTCCCCAAGCTTGGCAGTTTCCAAGGGGAGTGCCCATACCCATGTGATTATGTCCTCGGAGGTGATGGAGGTGGTGATGATGATGGTGGATAATCGCACATCGAGCGTAAAAGCTCCTCCAGCTTGTGGATAATGCCCTTGAGTCCGGCGATATGATCCTTCAACAAAATATTCTCATGTGTGAGACACTTATTCTGTATGCGAGCTAACTCAATCATCTTGAAAGCTTCAATCTCAGTTGGAGTAAAGAGCTTAGGTAAGGGTTGAGGGATGTCTTCTTCTTTCACTGTCGGGGCTTGAACCTCCAAGGCCTTCTTGATCCCTTTATCCTTATTGATCTCTTCCGGTTCGTCTCTTTTCAGCTCTATCTTCACTAGCCAAGCATCCTTGTCTTCATTGTCGAAGGAGGGTGATGCCATGGTGCTCTAGATCTGTAACAGAAAATAGCTCGAAACGAAAACAGAGGATATTTGCGTGGTACGGTGGTCAAAACTTTTGGGAGACTATATAATGAATTTTTACCAACCAAAATACGTAACGTGCAAGAAAACAGAGTCCGGGAGGCACACGAGATGTCCACGAGACAGGGGGCATGCCCAGTAAGGGTGGGCGCGCCCTCCACTCTCGTGGAGGCCTCGTGTCCTTCCCAGACTACTTCTTTCTTCAAAAAATTCTTAAATATTCCAAAACTGGTAAAAATTGCCTTTAGAATTGTTTTGGAGTCGGTTTACTTACCGTACCTCATACCCATTCCTTTTAGGAGTCTGGAACGTTCTGGAAAGTGTCCCTTATGTATTCCTCCGAGGTTACGGTTTCAATAATATTAGTTTCAACATTGATAGGATTACCTGAAATATAATGTTTAATTCTTTGACCGTTCACTACCCTTGGACTTGTGCCTTTGAAGTTGTTGATTTTTATGGCACCGGAACGATAGACCTCCTCGATAACGTAAGGACCTTCCATTTAGAGAGAAGTTTTCCTGCAAAAAATCTTAAACGAGAGTTGAATAATAACACATAATCACCTACGTTAAACTCACGCTTTTGTATCCTTTTGTCATGCCAGCGTTTGACTTTTTCTTTGAATAGCTTGGTATTCCCATAGGCTTGGGTTCTCCATTCATCAAGTGAGCTAATATCAAACAACCTCTTCTCACCGGCAAGTTTAAAGTCATAGTTGAGCTCTTTAATAGCCCAATATGCTTTATGTTCAAGTTCTAGAGGTAAATGACAAGCTTTTCCATAAACCATCTTATACGGTGACATACCCATAGGATTTTTATATGCAGTTCTATAGGCCCATAATGCATCATCAAGTTTCTTGGACCAATTCTTTCTAGATCTACTAACAGTCTTTTGCAAAAGTAATTTGAGCTCTCTATTTCTCAACTCTACTTGATCACTAGACTGTGGGTGATAAGGAGATGCGATTCTATGATTAACATCATACTTAGCAAGCATCTTACGGAAAGCACCATGAATAAAATGTGAACCACCATCAGTCATAAGATATCTAGAGACTCCAAACCTCGGAAAAATAACTTCTTTAAGCATTTTAATAGAAGTGTTATGATCATCACTACTAGTTGGAATAGCTTCTACCCACTTAGTAACTTAATCAATAGCAACTAAAATATGTGTATATCCATTAGAGGCAGGAAAAGATCCCATATAATCAAAGCCCCAAACATCAAATGGTTCAATAACAAGAGAATAATTCATAGGCATTTCTTGACGTCTACTAATATTACCAATTCTTTGAAATTCATCACAAGACAAAACAAACTTACGGGCATCTTTGAAGAGAGTAGGCCAATAAAAACCGGATTGCAATACCTTGCGTGCAGTTCTGTCTCCAGCATGGTGTCCCCCATATGATTCAGAGTGACACTTGCGTAGGATCTGTTCCTGTTCATGCTCAGGTACACAACGTCTAATAACACCATCTACTCCTTTATAAAGGTGTGGGTCATCCCAGAAGTAATGTCTTAAATCATAAAAGAACTTTTTCTTTTGCTGGTATGTGAAACTAGGTGGTATAAATTTAGCAACAATGTAATTAGCATAATCAGCATACCAAGGAGCGGTACGAGAAGCATTAACGACCGCTAATTGTTCATCAGGAAAGCTATCATCAATAGGCAGTGGGTCATCAAGAACATTCTCTAACCTAGACAAGTTGTCTGCAACGGGGTTCTCAACTCCCTTTCTATCAATAATATGGAAATCAAATTCTTGGAGCAAGAGAACTCATCTAATGAGTCTAGGCTTAGCATCTTTCTTTTCCATAAGATATTTAATAGCAGCATGATCAGTGTGAATAGTAACTTTGGAATCAACAATATAAGGTCTAAACTTATCACATGCAAACACAACTGCTAAGAATTCTTTTTCAATAGTAGCATAATTTCTCTGGGCAGTATCAAGAGTCTTACTAGCATACTGGATAACATTTAATTTCTTATCAACTCTTTGCCCTAGAACAGCACCTACAGCATAATCACTAGCATCACACATTATTTCAAAAGGTAAATTCCAATCAGGTGGCTGAACAATAGGTGCAGTGATCAAAGCTTTCTTAAGTATTTCAAATGCTTCTACACAATCATCATCAAAGACAAAAGGAATATATTTTTGCAATAAGTTAGTCAGAGGCCTAGAGATTTTAGAAAAGTCCTTAATGAACCTCCTATAAAAACCGGCATGACCAAGGAAACTTCTTATACCTTTTATGTCCTTGGGACATGGCATCTTTTCAATAGCATCAACTTTAGCTTTATCAACTTCAATACCTCTCTCGGAGATCTTGTGCCCCAAGACAATGCCTTCATTAACCATAAAGTGGCAATTTTCCCAATTCAAGACGAGATTAGTGTCTTCGCATCTCTACAAAACTCGATCAAGGTTGCTCAAGCAATCATAAAAAGAGGATCCATAAACGGAGAAGTCATCCATGAATACCTCACAAATCTTTTCACAAAAGTCAGAGAATATAGCCATCATACATCGTTGAAAGGTAGCAGGTGCATTACATAAACCAAAAGGCATACGTCTATAAGTAAAAGTACCGAAAGGGCAAGTAAAAGTAGTTTTTGATTGATCCTTTGCTGACACAGGTATTTGAGAGAAACCAGAATAACCATCTAGAAAGCAGAACTGTGTATGTTTGGATAGTCTTTCTAGCATTTGATCAAGAAAAGGTAAAGGGTAATGATCTTTCTTAGTGGCTTTATTTAATTTACGGAAATCAATTACCATCCTATAACCTGTAATAATTCTTTGCGGGATCAATTCATCTTTATCATTAGGAAAGACAGTAATACCTCCCTTTTTAGGAACACAATGGACAGGGCTTACCCAATCACTATCAGCAATGGGATAAATTATACCTGCCTCAAGGAGCTTTAGTATCTCCTTTCTTACCACTTCTTTCATCTTGGGATTCAGTCGTCGTTGAGGATCTCTAACTGGCTTGGCATCGTCCTCCAAACTAATTTTGTGTTGACATAACGTGGGACTAATGCCCTTAAGATCATCCAGAGTATATCCAATAGCAGCACGGTGCTTCTTCAGAGTTTTCAATAATCTTTCCTCTTCCAGCTCTGAAAGGTTAGCACTAATAATAACAGGATATATCTTCTTTTCATCAAGATAAGCATATTTAAGATTATCAGGTAATGGTTTTAGCTCAAACACGGGATCACCCTTGGTTGGAGGAGGATCCCCTAGAATTTCAACAGGTAAGTTATGTTTCAGAATAGGTTCATGTTTAAGGAACACTTCATCTATTTCCCTTCTTTCTTTCATAAACATATCATTTTCATGGTCTAACAAATATTGTTCTAATGGATCAGTAGGAGGCACGGCAATAGAAGCAAGACCAATTATTTCATCTTTACTAGATAATTCTTTATCATGGGGTTGTCTACGAAATTTAGCAAAATTAAACTCATGAGTCATATCATCCAAGCCAATCATAACAACATCCTTTTCACAATCAATCTTAGCTTTAACAGTGTTTAAGAAGGGTCTACCAAATATAATGGGACAAAAGTCATCTTGTGGAGAACCAAGAACAAGAAAATCAGCAGGGTATTTGACCTTCCCACACAAGACTTCAACATCTCTAACAATCCCAAAGGGCCTAATAGTATCTCTATTGGCAAGCTTAATCGTAACATCAATATCTTCTAACTCAGCAGGTGCAATATCATGCATAATCTCTTGGTTTAAGGAATAAGGTATTGCACTAGCACTAGCACCCATATCACATAAACCATGATAACAATGATCTCCTATTTTAACAGAAATAACAGGCATGCCAATGACAGGTCTATGTATTTTGGCATCTGGTTTAATAATACTAGCAATTTCACCACAGAAGTAAATAACATGCCCATCTAAATTATCATCCAAGAGATCTTTAACCATAGCAATACTAGGTTCAACTTTGATTCGCTCAGGAGGTGTATAAGTTCTAGTATTACTCTTACGAACAACAATTAAAGCTTTAGCATGATCCTTTATCCTAACAGGAAAAGGTGGTTTCTCAACATAAGTAGTAGGAACAATAGGATCATTATAGGTAATAGTCTTTTCTTCAACTGTAATAGGGGCAACTACTTTCTTCAATGGGAGGATTATATTTAAACCAATTATCCTTAGGGAGGTCAACGTGAGTAGCAAAAGATTCACAGAAAGAAGCTACTATCTCAGAGTCAAGTCCATATTTAGCACTAAATCCACGAAAAACATTGGTATCCATAAAAGATTTAACACAATCAAACTTAGGTGTCATACCCGACTCCTTACCATCGTCAGAACCCCAATCTTTAGAGTTGCATTCAATTCTTTCCAATAAGTCCCATTTGAATTCAATATTCTTCGACATATAAGAACCAGCGCAGGAAGTATCGAGCATGGTGCGATCATTGAGAGAAAGCCGAGCATAAAAATTTTGAATAATCATTTCTTTGGAGAGCTCATGATTGGGGCATGAATATAACATTGAATTAAGCCTCCCCCTAGCTTGAGCGATGCTTTCTCCTTCGCGAGGCAAGAAATTATATATGTAATTACGATCACGATGAACAAGATGCATAGGATAGAACTTCTGGTGAAATTCCAACTTCAATCATTTATAATTCCAGGATCCCGTATCATCACATAGCCTATACCATGTCAATGCATCTCCCTTCAAAGATAAAGGGAAGACCTTCCTTTTGACAACATCATCGGGGATACCTGCAAGCTTGAATAATCCACAAACTTCATCCACAAAGATAAGGTGTAAAACGATTAGCTAGCAGTTTCTCTATCATACCCGAAGGAATTTCATAGTGAACATCTTCAATAGGTTCAGAAGGTTGAGGAGAAACTCTTTGCTCTACTGGTCGGGGCGAAGATTCCCCAAACAAGCCCCTCAAAGGATTAGTTTCCATAGTGACAAGTAACAGAAAATTTCAGCACACTATATAAATATTTCCTTACCAAGTTCCACTCATCAAAAGTGCTACACTCCCCGGCAACGGCGCCAGAAAAGAGTCTTGATGACCCACAAGTGTAGGGGATCTATCGTAGTCCTTTAGATAAGTAAGAGTGTCGAACCCAATGAGGAGCAAAAGGAAATGATAAGCGGTTTTCAGTAAGGTTTTCTCTGCAAGCACTGAAATTGTAGGTAATAGATAGTTTTGCGATAAGATAAATTGTAACAAGTAACAAGCAATAAAAGTAAATAAGGTGCAGCAAGGTGGCCCAACCTTTTTGTAGCAAAGGACAAGCCTGGACAATTTCTTATAATGAGGAAAGCGCTCCCGAGGACACATGGGAATTATCGTCAAGCTAGTTTCATCACACTCATATGATTCACGTTCGGTACTTTGATAGTTTGATATGTGGGTGGACCGGTGCTTGGGTACTGCCCTTACTTGGACAAGCATCCCACTTATGATTAACCTCTATTGCAAGCATCCACAACTACAACAAAAGTATTAAGGTAAACCTAACCATAGCATGAAACATATGGATCCAACTCAGCCCCTTACGAAGCAACGCATAAACTAGAGTTTAAGCTTCTGTCACTCTACAAACCCATCATCTACTTATTACTTCACAATGCCTTCCTCTAGGCCCAAATAATGGTGAAGTGTCATGTAGTCGACTTTCACATAACACCACTAGAGGAAAGACAACATACATCTCATCAAAATATCGAATGAATACCAAATTCACATGACTACTAATAGCAAGACTTCACCCATGTCCTCAGGAACAAATGTAACTACTCACAAAGCATATTCATGTTCATAATCAGAGGTGTAATAATATGCATTAAGGATCTGAACATATGATCTTCCACCAAGTAAACAAATAAGTATCAACTACAAGGAGTAATCAACACTACTAGCAACCCACAGGTACCAATTTGTGGTTTTGGATACAAGATTGGATACAAGAGATGAACTAGGGTTTGACAGGAGATGGTGCTGGTGAAGATGTTGATGGAGATTGACCCCCTCCCGATGACAGGATCGTTGGTGATGACGATGGTGATGATTTCCCCTCCCGGAGGGAAGTGTCCCCGGCAGAACAGCTGTGTCGGAGCTCTTGATTGGTTCCGCGTCGTGGCGGCGGAGTTTCGTCCCGTAAGCTTGCCCATGATTTTTTCCAGGGTAAAAGCCTTCATATAGCAGAAGATGGACACCGGGGGGCCACCAGGGGGCCCAGGAGACAGGGGCGCGCCCAGTAGGGGTGGGCACGCCCCCCACCCTCCTGGCCAGGGTGTGGGCGCCCTAAGGTGTTTCTTCCGCTCAATAATTCTTATTAAATCCAAAAATAAGTTTCGTGGAGTTTCAGGTCTTTTGGAACAGTGCAAAATAGGTTTCCAATGTTTGCTCCTTTTCCAGCCAGAATTCCAGCTGCCGGCATTCCCCCTCTTCATGGTAAACCTTATAAAATAAGAGAGAATAGCCATAAGTATTGATATATAATGTGTAATAATAGCCCATAATGCAATAAATATTGATATAAAAGCATGATGCAAAATGGACGTATCACCTGCTCACAAGCCAAGTGCTTCACCCTCAATGCCCTCACGGCCAAATTCTTCAAAGCCCTCACGGCCAACTCCTCAAACTTCTCCTCCTCCTTCAAAGTCTTCAGTTCCTCTGACAAAGTCCTCAGCTGCTCCAACTAAATCCTCTGCACCTATGCATCTCGCCACGTGCCAAAGGACTACATGCATCTCAATTGCCTCACGAGCGTCTGCAAGTTCCTCTGCTGCACCAAATTCCTCAACTGACCCCTCTCTGCTGAAGAAAAAGGCCACTGCTGGACGAGGCCCTCGACCAAGTCCTCACAAGAAGTAGGTTGCTTTTCAAGTGCCATTTGATGATGATGAGGCTGATGATGAAGAACTTGCAGAAATCATCAGAGACAGGCAGGTCAAGGCCGCTAGAGCCAAAGGCAGCAATGTGCCAATGTTACTAGATCCGAAGTTGATCCTAAATTTCATTGATCTATGGCACAAGGACCCGAACACACCTTTGCCGGAGATGAACCTCACTCCTGGTCAAAGTCATGTTTTGACTGCCTTCATTGAAGAAGAAAAATGGAAGTATGACCAAGCAAGGTCATTGAAGAAAGCGCAGTACAAGAAGCAGTGCTACCTAAAGGAAAACGTCCTCAATCTTTCGCCTGAGCAGCTTATTGCCCTACAAGCTGAAATCAACAAGCTCAGCGAACAATTTGAAGCCTACAAGGCTAACTGGAAGGGCGCCAAGGTCCGGTTCGTCAAGCTGACGAAGACATTCACTTCAAGTGTTGCTGCTCCTGTGCGCATTGAAGTCACTCAAGCTGAAGCATATGTCCAACCTACTGAAGAACATGCCAGCACCACTGATGACAATCAGGCTGCTTAAGAAAATGGAAGTACTAGGGATGATGACTGCATTACATCCGCTGAAGAAATTATCAGGGCATCCACTAGCGTTACGCCTGAAGAAAATGAAGAAGTCAGGGCAACTGCATCAGTTGTGCCTGAAGAAAATGAACCAAATTCCTCTGCTCCTCCTGCACCAAGGCCAACGCCAACTCCAATCCTTCCATCTGCATCAGATGTGAAGAAGACCAAGGCTGCAGAGCGTGCAGCATTAAAGAAAAGGAAGGCATCAACTTCATCAGATTTTTCAGCTCCGAAGAAGATGAAGCCTTTGACAAGCTCATTTGACAACCCAATTGATGCCGTTCCTGTCTCATCCATGCCATCAAAGGATATTGTTCCTTTTGATGAAGATTATGTGATTCCAAGTGAATCAGATGAAGAAATTTCTTCTGCTGCTTCGTCAAAGTAGTTGGATGAAGAAATTGAAGTGGATGCAATCCCTTCAACACCCATTGTCTCCTCGCCTATGCCTCAGTTTACTGCTGAAGAGGCCGGCGTTGAAGAAATGGCAGATGAAGAAGTGGACATTGGTTGTACCACTCCCGTGCTGAATGATGACTTTTGGGAAAGTCAGCACCCCAACTCTCCACTATTCACTCCACTTTAACAAATTCCTCAGTCCCCTGTTGCTACTGAAGTACAAATCGGATCTGAACAACCTCATGCAACCCCATCTGTCCATGAAGAGATTCCAGCCACTAGTGCTGATGAACATGTCAATGAAGAATTGATGACCCAGGCTGCAACTAAAGAAGCGCCTGAAATTCCTCAGCCTGTGGATCCTGAGATTGCGATTCCTGAGGTGGTGATGCAATTGACTAATACTCCTTAGCCTAAGCCAAAGGATCCCTTCTCGAAGAAGCAGAAATTCAAGGCTGATGACTTCTTCGGAGAGCACGTGTTCTTCACTGATTATAATCCTTATAACTCTGCTCGTCTTAGAAGGAAGCACTTTTGGACTGCTAGCCAGGCCAATTTCTATTCTTCACTGCTTTTCAACAAAGATAAAGTCTTCGACCACGAGCATATTCCTCATGTGGATATGGAATCAATTCCTTGCTTCTCTCCAGTCCTCATAGTGATTCATGATGCAGGACTGCTCAACTTTTGCTCTGACATTGTTGATTGGAATGAAGAGCTTATTCTTCAGTTCTACGCAACGCTGCATGTCACAGGTGATGCTGATGATATCAACACTTGGGTGTTGGACTGGATGACCGAAAACACTCATTATAAGGCACCGGCCTCTGAATTACTTCATGCCCTGCCAATCAGTCCTCCACCTAAAGGTGCTCGTTGTCTGTACCAAGAACATGAACTTACTGCTCATTACATGCAAGTGCTAATGAAGCCTCTGAAGCCCGGTCAATCCCCAAGGACCAAATTCCTCGTGAAGGAATTACTGTATGTACCAAGGATATTCTATCGCATTCTGACGAAGACTTTGAGTCCTATCAAAGGCCACAACTCATCTGATGAGGAAATTGTTGGCATCATGAAGAATCTGCTATTCAACATCATGCATGGCATCCCTGTCAATTATCATGATTTCTTCATGAGGACTCTGGTCAATATTGCACTTTCTCTGTTTGAGCTAAAGCCTTATGCTCCTTGGATTATGAGATTCATCAGAACAAGGTCTTCACTCAACTACAAAGCTGATACACTCAACCATGGCAGCTACTTGCCCCCTATTGAAGTCCTCAAGCAGACTTTTCCCTCAGCTGATGAAAAGGGCAAGGCCTCTGCTATTTTTGATGAAGGCATTCGTCCATTGGATGGTCAGTTTCGCAAAGCTGCATCTTATTCCACCAATGATGACTCTGCTACTCATGATTTTGTTGCCAATGCACCCAATTCAAATCCTCAAGCCACTGATCCTCGTGTGATGACTGGCCGTGAGCTGCTTCTTAGTCTTCACCAGAAGTGTTGGGGATCGTTGCAGAAATTAAAAAAATTCTACGCATCACCAAGACTAATCTATGGAGTAACTAGCAACGAGAGAGAGGAGAGTGCATCTTCATACCATTGAAGATCGCGAGACGGAAGCGTTACAAGAACGCGGATGAAGGAGTCGTCCTTGAAGCGATTCAGATCGCGGTGGATTCCGATCTTAGCACCGAACAACGGCACCTCCGCGTTCAACACACGTGCAGCCCAGTGACGTCTCCCGCACCTTGATCCAGCAAGGAGGAGGGAGAGGTTGAGGAAGATGGCTCCAACAGCAGCACAACGGCGTGGTGGTGATGGAGTGGCAGTTCTCCGGCAGGGCTTCGCCAAGCTCGCGCGGAGGAGAGGTGTTGGGGAGGGGAGGGCTGCGCCTTGGATGTGGTGCTGCAGCCCTCCCCTCACCCCTCTATTTATAGGGAGAAGGGGGAAGGGGGACGGCCCTCTAGATGGGATCTAGAGGGGGGGCGGCGGCCAAGGGGGAGGGGCTTACCCCCCAAGCAAGGGGCACCCCCTTTAGGGTCCCCCCCCCCACCCTAGGAGCATGGGCCCTAGGGGGTGGTGCCCAGCCCTCTTAGGGGCTGGTTCCCTTCCACCTACAGCCCATGAGGCCCTCCGGGACAGGTGGCCCCTCCCGGTGGACCCCCGGAACCCCTCCGGTGGTCCCGGTACAATACCAGTATACCCCCGAACATTTCCCGCGATTGTATGATGACTTCCCATATATAAATCTTCACCTCCGGACCATTCCGAAACTCCTCATGGCGTCCGGGATCTCATCCGGGACTCCGAACAACATTCGGTAATCACATACAACTCTTCCTTATAACCCTAGCGTCATCGAACCTTAAGTGCGTAGACCCTACGGGTTCGGGAATCACGCAGACATGACCGAGATAGCTCTCCGTCCAATAACCAATAGCGGGATCTGGATACCCATATTGGCTCCCACATGTTCCATGATGATCTCATCGGATGAACCACGATTTCAAGGATTCAAGTAATTCCGTATACAATTCCCTTTGTCAATCGGTACGTTACTTGCCCGAGATTCGATCGTCGGTATCCCAATACCTCGTTCAATCTTGTTACCGGCAAGTCACTTTATTCGTTCCGTAATGCATGATCCCGTGACTAACCACTTAGTCACATTGAGATCATTATGATGATGCATTACCGAGTGGGCCCAAAGATACCTCTCTGTCATACGGAGTGACAAATCCTAGTCTCAATTCGTGCCAGCCCAACAGATACTTTCGGAGATACCTGCAGTGCACCTTTATAGTCACCCAGTTATGTTGTGACGTTTGGTACACCCAAATCACTCCTACGGTACCCGGGAGTTACACAATCTCATGGTCTAAGGAACTGATACTTGACATTAGAAAAGCTTTAGCAAACGAACTACATGATCTTGTGCTATGCTTAGGATTGGGTCTTGTCCATCACATCATTCTCCTAATGATGTGATCCCATTATCAATGACATCCAATATCCATATTCAGGAAACCATGATCATCTGTTGATCAACGAGCTAGTCAACTAGAGGCTCACTAGGGACATGTTGTGTTCTATGTATTCACACATGTATCACGGTTTCCGGTCAATACAATTATGATGTCTACTACACAACCTTCTTCTTGTAGACGTTCTTGGGCCTGCAAGTGCATAGGTTTGTAGGACAGTAGCAAATTTCCCTCAAGTGGATGACCTAAGGTTTATCAAACCGTAGGAGGCGTAGGATGAAGATGGTCTCTCTCAAACAACCCTGCAACCAAATAACAAAGAGTCTCTTGTATCCCCAACACACCCAATACAATGGTAAATTGTATAGGTGCACTAGTTCGGCGAAGGGAGGAAGATACAAGTGCAAAATAGATAGTAGATATAGGTTTTTGTAATCTGAAATTATAAAAACAGCAAGGTAGCAAGTGGTAAAAGTGAGTGTAAACGGTATTGCAATGATAGGAAACAAGGTCTAGGGTTCATACTTTCACTAGTGCAAGTTCTCTCAACAATAATAACATAGATAGATCATATAACAAGCCCTCAACATGCAACAAAGAGTCACTCCAAAGCCACTAATAGTGGAGAACAAATGTAGAGATGTTGGTAGGGTACGAAACCACCTCAAAGTTATTCTTTCGGATCGATCTATAAAAGAGTTCGTACTAGAATAACACCTTAAGACACAAATCAACCAAAACCCTAATGTCACCTAGATACTCCATTGTCACCTCAAGTATCCGTGGGCATGATTACACGATATGCGTCACACAATCTCAGATTCATCCAACCAACATAAAAGTACTTCAAAGAGTGCCCCAAAGTTTCTACCGGAGAGTCAAGAATGTGTGCCAACCCCTATGCATAGGTTCCCAATGTCACGAAACCCGCAAGTTGATCACCAAAACATACATCAAGTGGATCGCAAGACATACATCAAGTGTTCTCATAAAAGACTCAATCTGATAGGATAACTTCAAAAGGGGAAACTCAATTCATCACAAGAGAGTAGAGGGGGAGAAACATCATAAGATCCAACTACAATAGCAAAGCTCGAAATACATCAAGATCGTGCCATAGAGGGAACACGAGAGAGAGAGATCAAACACATAGCTACTGGTACATACCCTCAGCCCCGGTTGGAAAAAGCGGTAGGCGTAAGCGAGGCGGTTGGCCTTCACCTAGTGCCTAGGCGGTGCCTAAGCACCCTAGGCGTAGCCTAGGCGGTAATATAGTTTTTAGTCGTAGTGTATTTTTGATTATTATATGGGTGTTGATATTAGTTTAGGGCATATAAATAAGTTAATTGCCGTCTACTGCCATTGGAATATAACCAGTTTGGCATATTAGTGCAGTATGTGGCATGATTTCTTGCTTGCGTAGGCAATTCCTTACTTGCCCTGCCTAGATCTCCATTTATTCCCTAGGCGAGGCGTTTGGCCATTGCCTAGCGCCTAGGCGTGCCTAAGCGCCTTCTAGGCACTGCCTTTTCCAACAGAGCCCGAGGGTGAACTAGTCCCTCTTTGTCATGGATAGCGACGGGATGATGAAGATGGCCTCCGGTGATGGGATCCCCCTTCGGCAGGGTGCCGGAACATGGTCCCGATTGGTTTTTGGTGGCTACAGAGGCTTGTGGTGGCGGAACTCTCGATCTATCTTCTATTCTGGAAGTTTTAGGGTACGTAGGTATATATGGGTGCAGGGGGTACGTCGAAGGAGCTACGGGTGCCCCACGAGGGAGGCGCGCCCCCCACCCTCGTGGGCAGCCCGGGACTCCCCTGACGTGCACTCCAAGTCCATCAGGTGGGTTTCCTTCCAAAATTAACTTCTCCAGTTGATTTCGTTCCATTTTGACTCCGTCTGATATTCCTTTTCCTCGAAACACTGAAATAGGCATAAAACAGCAAATCTGGGCTGGGCCTCCGGTTAATAGGTTAGTCCCAAAAATAATATAAAAGTGCATAATAAAGCCCAATATTGCCTAAAACAGTAGATAAAGTAGCATGGAGCAATCAAAAATTATAGATACGTTGGAGACGTATCAAATTACAGCATGAATAGTAGACAATTATCATGAACAAGGAAATATAATAATAACCATTTTATTATTGCCTCTAGGGCATATTTCCAACAAGAAGGTGGATCGAAACCACAAATGGGTTAAGCGTCAGTTTGGTTCTATTCTTCACAACATGACTTCTACACATAATGCAGTGAAGAAAACCATTACTACCTCCATGAAGTCTTCGGTCGCACCTAGGCTATTCTGTCACATATATATGGTGAAGAAGATCTGAAGAAAATGGGTCTCAAGGAAGATTTTGACTGGTCTGCTCCTCCACCGAAGAAATACAAGAAGGTCAAGGTTCCTTCCTTGGTAGCCAGTTCATATTCTTCATCAGCAACACAGACGAGTATCAAGACTTGGACGACACAGCAGCAGGCCCTACAACGACACACGACCCCAACAACGCTGGCGGTCCTTCATCATCATGATATTCTTCAGGGGTGTTAGTCCTCATTTTCAACCCTTTTGGTCATTCCATGACAAAGGGGGAGAAATTTGAGTTAGTCTTCAAGCGGGTCTATCTTATATGGGCATTTTTTGCTGAGTTACAACTCTTGTTCTTCTGATGACTTTGCTGGATCGAGTTGTAAACTTAAACTCTATGGTGGTCTGATACTTTTCCTGAGTTCTTCTGTATGCTTATTCCTCATTTTCCTCATTAATGTCATTACACGCATGCTGAATTACATCAATCACCATATTTCATCATGCATTTAAAATTCTTCATATTATATGTCAAATACGTGTATGAATTACAAGATATACGGTGAGATCTCCATGATTTTACTCTTCAAGTGTGCATTGCTTCAAAAGCAAATTCCTCACTATGCACATCTTCAGGCGGATTTCTTCTATGTCTTGCAATCAAATTCCTCAATATCAGTATTTACACTTCATATGTTTATCCCCGTTGAAGACTTAACCTATATTGTCATCAATCACCAAAAAGGGGGAGATTGTAAGTGCATCTAGTGCCCCTTAGTGATTTTGGTGTATTGAAGATTTATAGATTAAGGGACTGGTGCATTTGTGAGTGTACACAGGTCTATAAGTCTATGAGGAGTTTGATAATTACAGAGAAAGTCGACCCCTGAAAATGAAGTTCTTCAATTGAAGACTTTGTATTTCTGAAGACTTTCTGAAGACTTTGAAAGTGAAGAAATTGGTGTGACCTTGAAGACTTGGAATTCATTCGAGGAACATGAAGCATGAAGACTTCTATTTTCGTAGTTTCATCTTCTCTTTCTTGAGTCATAGGAAACACCGTACTGTTAAAGGGGGTCGAGGAAATACTAAGGAAAAATTTCCATGTGATGCTCAACTCAAAATCCTACACCTACCAGACCCTTCGAGTGAAGCCATTGGAAATCTCATACAGTTCAGTCAATTTCTTCAGTAACAGAGACGAAGTTCTTTTGGTTGTTGAGGAATTTGTTCTGACTGAGGAGTTAGGAATTCGCCAGTGCGGATTGCCTACACAATAAGGATCATGATAGCCCTGAGGAATTTGAGAGTCAAAATTCCGACCATTGTTGTGCTACGCGCTAACTGTCCCAAAATATCTACCCACCTAACGGTCATATCATTGAAGGGCATTTATGTCTTATCATGTCAGGCTGCTCCCAAGGCTATAAATAGTCGCCCCCTACAACCACTAGCTGGTTGGCTGCTCCGAGAGAAACTGACACTTGTCATTTGAGAGCATCCCATCCTCCAAGGACTTTGAGTGAAAATCATCAAGTGAGGAAAACCCAAACCCAAACACCTTCAAACCCAAAGTGGTTGAGCATCACTAAAGAGATTGATCCTGCGTGGATCCGTGATAACCCACAAGTGTAGGGGTTCGCAACAGTTTTTGATAAGTAAGAGTGTCGAACCCAACGAGGAGCTAAAGGTAGAATAAATATTCCCTCAAGTTCTATCGACCACCGATACAACTCTGCGCACGCTTGACGTTCGCTTTACCTAGAACAAGTATGAAACTAGAAGTACTTTGTAGGTGTGATAGGATAGGTTTGCAAGAAAATAAAGAGCACGTAAATAAAAGCTAGGGGCTGTTTAAATAAAGATGCAAGAAAGTAAATATAGCGAGTGTGGAAAAGTGGTGGTAGGAGTTGTGAAATTGTCCCTAAGCAATTGACTATGTTACTAGACCGGTAATCACTATTGCAATTCTATTTGAGGGAGAGGCATAAGCTAACATACTTTCTCTACTTGGATCATATGCACTTATGATTGGAACTCTAGCAAGCATCCGCAACTACTAAAGATTCATTAAGGTAAAACCCAACCATAGCATTAAAGTATCAAGTCCTCTTTATCCCATACACAACAACCTACTTACTCGGGTTTGTGTTTCAGTCACTCGCGCAACCCACTATAAGCAAATCATGAACGGATTGCAACACCCTACAGCGGTAATCCCTCACGCTTGCACGACACGAAGGGCACCATATGACAGCACCAATAATAAAATATGCAACTATAACCAATCATAGCAATTCATCAATCACCGATAGTGTTGGGGAACGTAGCAGAAATTCAAAATTTTCCTACGTGTCACCAAGATCTATCTATGGAGAAACCAGCAACGAGGGGAAGTAGAGTGCATCTACATACCCTTGTAGATCGCTAAGCGGAAGCGTTCAAGTGAACGGGGTTGATGAAGTCGTACTCGTCGTGGTTCAAATCACCGATGATCAAGTGCTGAACGCACGGCACCTCCGCGTTCAACACACGTACAGCCCGATGACGTCTCCCACGCCTTGATCCAGCAAGGAGAGAGGGAGAGGTTGAGGAAGACTCCATCCAACAGCAGCACAACGGTGTGGTGGTGACGGAGGAGCGTGGCAATCCAGCAGGGCTTCGCCAAGCACCATGGGAGAGGAGGAGGAGGAAGAGAGGCAGGGCTGCACCAAGAGGAGAAGTTCTCATGTGTTATGGGCAGCCCCAGGCCTCTATTTATATAGGGGAGAAGGGGGATGCGCCCCCTTTAGGGTTTCCCACCCCAAGGGGTGCGGCCAGCCCTAGATGGGACTTGGGGAGGCGGCCAAGAGGGGGAGAGAGGGGAGGCGCCCACTAGGTGGGCCTTAAGGCCCATCTGGACTAGGGTTTGCCCCCCTCCCACTCTCCCTTGCGCCTTGGCCCCCTTGTGGGGGGCGCACCAGCCCTTCTAGGGGCTGGTCCCCTCCCACACTTGGCCCACGCAACCTTCTGGGGCAGGTGGCCCCACTTGGTGGACCCCCGGGACCCTCCCGGTGGTCCCGGTACAATACCGATATCGCCCAATACTTTTCCGGTGACCAAAACAAGACTTCCCATATATAAATCTTTACCTCCGGACCATTCCGGAACTCCTCGTGACGTCCGGGATCTCATCCGGGACTCCGAACAACATTCGGTAACCACATACAAGCTTCCTTTATAACCCTAGCGTCATCGAACCTTAAGTGTGTAGACCCTACGGGTTCGGGAGACATGCAGACATGACCGAGACATTCTCCGATCAATAACCAATAGCGGGATCTGGATACCCATGATGGCTCCCACATGTTCCGCGATGATCTCATCGGATGAACCACGATGTCAAGGACTTTATCAATCCTGTATTCAATTCCCTCTGTCTATCGGTATGTTACTTGCCCGAGACTCGATCGTCGGCATCCAATACCTTGTTCAATCTCGTTACCGGCAAGTCACTTTACTCGTTCCGTAACACATCATCCCGTGATCAACTCCTTGGTCACATTGTGCATATGATGATGTCCTACCGAGTGGGCCCAGAGATACCTCTCCGTTTACACGGAGTGACAAATCCCAGTCTCGATCCGCATAAAACAATAGATACTTTCGGAGATACCTGTAGTGCACCTTTATAGTCACCCAGTTACGTTTTGACGTTTGATACACCCAAAGCACTCCTACGGTATCCAGGAGTTACACGCTCTCATGGTCGAAGGAAGAGATACTTGACATTAGAAAAGCTTTAGCATACGAACTACACGATCTTTGTGCTAGGCTTAGGATTGGGTCTTGTCCATCACATGATTCTCCTAATGATGTGATCCCGTTATCAACGACATCCAATGTCCATGGTCAGGAAACCGTAACCATCTGTTGATCAACGAGCTAGTCAACTAGAGGCTTACTAGGGACATGGTGTTGTCTATGTATTCACACGTGTATTACGATTTCCGGATAATACAGTTATAGCATGAATAAAAGACTATTATCATGAACAAAGAAATATAATAATAATCAATTTATTATTGCCTCTAGGGCATATTTCCAACAGTCTCCCACTTGCACTAGAGTCAATAATCCAGTTCACATCGCCATGTGATTAACACTCACAGGTCACATCGCCATGTGACTAATACCCAAGAGTTTACTAGAGTCAGTAGTCTAGTTCACATCACTATGTGATTAACACTCAATGAGTTTTATGTTTGATCATGTTGCTTGTGAGAGAGGTTTTAGTCAACGGGTCTGAACCTTTCAGATCCGTGTGTGCTTTACAAATCTCTATGTCATCTCCTAGATGCAGCTACCACGCTCTATTTGGAGCTATTCCAAATAACTGTTCTACTTGGAGCTATTCTAAATTATTGCTCCATTATATGTATCCGGTCTCTCTACTCAGAGCTATCCGGATAGGTGTCAATCTTGCATCGACATAACCCTTTACGACGAACTCTTTTACCACCTCCATAATCGAGAAAATTCCTTAGTCCACTAGTTACTAAGGATAACTTCGACCGCTGTCCTGTGAGCCATTCTTGGATCAGTCTTGTACCCCTTGACTAACTCATGGCAAGGCACACTTCAGGTGCGGTACACAGCATAGCATACTATAGAGCCTATGTCTTAAGCATAGGAGACGACCTTCGTCCTTTCTATTCTGCCATGGTCGAGCTTTAAGTCTTAACTTCGTACCTTACAACTCAGGCAAGAACTTCTTCTTTGACTGATCCATCTTGAATACCTTCAAGATCATGTCAAGGTATGTGCTCATTTGAAAGTATTATTAAGTATTTTGATCTATCCTTATAGATCTCGATGGTCAATGTTCAAGTAGCTTAATCCAGGTTTTCTATTGAAAAACACCTTTCAAATAACCCTATATGCTTTCTAGAAATTCTACATCATTTCTGATCAACATATACTCATCAAAAATTCTATAGTGCTCCCACTCACTTCTTTGGAAATACAAGTTTTTCATAAAACTTTGTACAAACCCAAAATCTTTGATCATCTAATCAAAGTGTACATTCCAACTCCGAGATGCTTACTCCAGTCCTTAGAAGGATCGCTGGTGCTAGCATACCTTTTAGCATCCTCAGGATCGACAAAACCTTTCTGATTGTATTGCATACAACCTTTCCATACGAAGACTGGTAAGGAAACTCGTTTTGTCATCCATCTGCCAGATTTCATAAATGCAGCTAATGCTAACATGAATCCGACGGACTTTAAGCATCGCTACGGATGAGAAAATCTCATCGTAGTCAACTCCTTGAACTTGTGAAAAAACTCTTCGCCACAAGTCGAGCTTCATAGATGGTGACATCACCATCCACGTCCGTCTTCTTCTTAAAGATCCATTTATCTCAATGGCTTGCCGATCATCGGGCAAGTCCACCAAAGTCCATGCTTTGTTCTGATACATGGATCCTATCTCGGATTTCATGGCTTCTAACCATTTGTCGGAATTTGGGCCCACCATCGCTTCTCCATAGCTCGTAGGTTCATTGTTGTCTAGCAACATGACCTTCAAGACAGGATTACCGTATCACTCTGAAGTAGTACGCATCCTTGTCACCCTACAAGGTACGGTAGTGACTTGATCCGAAGTTTCATGATCACTATCATAAGCTTCTACTTCAATTGGTGTAGGTGCTATAGGAACAACTTCCTGTGCCCTAATACACACTGGTTGAAGTGATGGTTCAATAACCATATCAAGTCTCCATCATCCTCCCACTCAATTCTTTCGAGAGAAACCTTTCCTCGAGAAAGGACCCGATTCAAGAAACAATCCATATTGCTTTCGGATCTGAATTAGGAGGTATACCCAACTGTTTTGGGTGTCCTATGAAGATGCATTTTATCCGCTTTGGGTTCGAGCTTATCAACCTGAAACTTTTTCACATAAGCGTCGCAGCCCCAAACCTTTAAGAAACGACAACTTAGGTTTCTTTAAACCATAATTCATACGGTGTCATCCCAACGGAATTACGTGGTGCCCTATTTAAAGTGAATGTGGTTGTCTCTAATGCCTAACCCATGAACAATAGTGGTAATTCGATAAGAGACATCATGGTACGCACCATATCCAATAGGGTGCAACTATGATGTTCGGACACACCATCAAACTATGGTGTTCCAGGCCGTATTAATTGTGAAACAATTTCCACAATGTCTTAATTGTGTGCCAAAACTCGTAACTCAGATAGACATTTTATCCTCTTGTCACAATGATCTTCTACTTCACTCTGAAATTACTTGAACCATTCAATAATTCAGACTTGTGTTTCATCAAGAAAATATTCTCAACATCTACTCGAATCATCTGTGAAGTAAGAACATAACGATATTCACTGCATGCCTCAGCACTCATTGGACTGCACACATCAAAAATGTGTTGCTTCCAACAAGTTGCTATCTTGTTCCATTTTACTGAAACGAGGCTCTTTAGTCATCCTGCCCATGTGGTATGATTCGCATGTCTCAAGTGATTCAAAATCAAGTGAGTTCAAACGGTCCATCTGCATGGAGTTTCTTCATGCATATACACCAATAGACATGGTTCGCATGTCTCAAACTTTTCAAAAACGAGTGAGTCCAAAGATCCATCAACATGGAGCTTCTTCATGCATTTTACACCAATATGACTTACATGGCAGTGCCACAAGTAAGTGGTACTATCATTACTATCTTATATCTTTTGGCATGAAAATGTGTATCACTACGATCGAGATTCAATAAACCATTCAGGTTTAATACTAATCTTGATGGTAGAGGGAGCGTGCGATGTTTGATCACATCAAACTTGGAAACACTTCCAACACATATCGTCAGCTCACCTTTAGCTAGTCTCCGTTTATTCCGTAGCTTTTATTTCGAGTTACTAACACTTTAGCAACCGAACCGGTATCTAATACCCTGGTGCTACTAGGAGTACTAGTAAAGTACACATTAACATAATGTATATCCAATATACTTCTATCGACCTTGCCAGCCTTCTCATCTACCAAGTATCTAGGGTAGTTCCGCTTCAGTGTCCGTTCCTCTCATTACAGAAGCACTTAGTCTCGGGTTTGGGTTCAACCTTGGGTTTCTTCACTAGAGCAGCAGCTGATTTGCCGTTTCATGAAGTATCCCTTCTTGCCCTTGCCCTTCTTGAAACTAGTGGTTTCACCAACCATCAACAATTGATGCTCCTTCTTGATTTCTACTTTCGCGGTGTCAAACATCGTGAATACCTCAAGGATCATCATATCTATCCCTGATATGTTATAGTTCATCACGAAGCTCTAGCAGCTTGGTGGCAATGACTTTGGAGAAACATCACTATCTCATCTGGAAGATCAACTCCCACTCGATTCAAGTGATTGTTGCACTCAGACAATCTGAGCACAAGCTCAACGATTGAGCTTTTCTTCCTTAGTTTGCAGGCTAAGAAAATCGTCGGAGGTCTCATACCTCTTGACGTGGGCACGAGCCTGAAATCCCAATTTCAGCCCTTGAAACATCTCATATGTTCCGCGACGTTTCGAAAACGTCTTTAGTGCCTCAACTCTAAACCATTTAACTGAACTATCACGTAGTTATCAAAACGTGTATGTCCGATGTTCGTAACATCCACAAACGACGTTTGGGGTTCAGCACACTGAGCAGTGTATTAAGGACATAAGCTTTCTACTGATCGCATAATTGCTACTATCAACTTTCAACTATATTTTCTCTAGGAACATATCTAAAACAGTAGAACTAAAGCGCGAGCTAACGACATAATTTGCAAAAGGTCTTTTGACTATGTTCAGGATAATTAAGTTCATCTTATGAACTCCCACTCAGATAGACATCCCTCTGGTCATCTAAGTGATTACATGATCCGAGTCAACTAGGCCGTGTCCGATCATCACGTGAGACGGACTAGTCATCATCGGTGAACATCTTCATGTTGATCGTATCTACTATACGACTCATGCTCGACCTTTCGGTCTCCGTGTTCCGAGGCCATGTCTGCACATGCTAGGCTCGTCAAGTTAACCCTAAGTGCTGTGTAAAACTGTCTTACACCCGTTGTATGTGAACGTAAGAATCCATCACACCCGATCATCACGTGGTGCTTAGAAGCGACGAACTGTAGCAACGGTGCACAGTTAGGGGAGAACACTTCTTGAAATTTTGTAAGGGATCATCTTATTTACTACCGTCGTCCTAAGTAAACAAGATGCATAATCATAATAAACATCACATGCAATCAAATAGTGACATGATATGGCCAATATCATTTTGCTCCTTTTGATCTTCATCTTCGGGGCTCCATGATCATCATCGTCACCGGCATGACACCATGATCTCCATCATCATGATCTCCATCATCGTGTCTTCATGAAGTTGTCACGCCAACGACTACTTCTACTTCTATGACTAACGCGTTTAGCAATAAAGTAAAGTAGTTTACATGGCGTTGTTCAATGACACGCAGGTCATACAATAAATAAAGACAACTCCTATGGCTCCTGCCGGTTGTCATACTCATCGACATGCAAGTCGTGAATCCTATTACAAGAACATGATCAATCTCATACATCACATATCATTCATCACATTCTTCTTGGCCATATCACATCACATAGCATACCCTGCAAAACAAGTTAGACGTCCTCTAATTGTTGTTTGCATGTTTTACGTGGCTGCTATGGGTTTCTAGCAAGAACGTTTCTTACCTACGCAAAACCACAACGTGATATGCCAATTGCTATTTACCCTTCATAAGGACCCTTTTCATCGAATCCGTTCCGACTAAAGTGGGAGAGACTGGCACCCGCTAGCCACCTTATGCACCAAGTGCATGTCAATCGGTGGAACCTGTCTCACGTAAGAGTACGTGTAAGGTCGGTCCGGGCCGCTTCATCCCACAATACCGTCGAAACAAGATTGGACTAGTAACGGTAAGCATATTGAACAACATCAACGCCCACAACTACTTTGTGTTCTACTCGTGCAAAGAATCTACGCAATAGACCTAGCTCATGATGCCACTGTTGGGGAACGTAGCAGAAATTCAAAATTTTCCTACGTGTCACCAAGATCTATCTATGGAGAAACCAGCAACGAGGGGAAGGAGAGTGCATCTACATACCCTTGTAGATCGCTAAGCGGAAGCGTTCAAGAGAACGGGGTTGAAGGAGTCGTACTCGTCGTGATTCAAATCACCGGAGATCCTAGTGCCGAACGGACGGCACCTCCGCGTTCAACACACGTACAGCCCGGTGACGTCTCCCACGCCTTGATCCAGCAAGGAGAGAGGGAGAGGTTGAGGAAGACTCCATCCAACAGCAGCACAACGGCGTGGTGGTGATGGAGGAGCGTGGCAATCCAGCAGGGCTTCGCCAAGCACCATGGGAGAGGAGGAGGAGGAAGAGAGGCAGGGCTGCACCAAGAGGAGAAGTTCTCATGTGTTATGGGCAGCCCCAGGCCTCTATTTATATAGGGGAGAAGGGGGCTGCGCCCCCTTTAGGGTTTCCCACCCCAAGGGGTGCGGCCAGCCCTAGATGGGACTTGGGGAGGCGGCCAAGAGGGGGAGAGAGGGGAGGCGCCCACTAGGTGGGCCTTAAGGCCCATCTGGACTAGGGTTTGCCCCCCTCCCACTCTCCCTTGCGCCTTGGCCCCCTTGTGGGGGGCGCACCAGCCCTCCTAGGGGCTGGTCCCCTCCCACACTTGGCCCACGCAACCTTCTGGGGCAGGTGGCCCCACTTGGTGGACCCCCGGGACCCTCCCGGTGGTCCCGGTACAATACCGATATCGCCCGATACATTTCCGGTGACCAAAACAAGACTTCCCATATATAAATCTTTACCTCCGGACCATTCCGGAACTCCTCGTGACGTCTGGGATCTCATCCGGGACTCCGAACAACATTCGGTAACCACATACAAGCTTCCTTTATAACCCTAGCGTCATCGAACCTTAAGTGTGTAGACCCTACGGGTTCGGGAGACATGCAGACATGACTGAGACGTTCTCCGGTCAATAACCAACAGCGGGATCTGGATACCAATGATGGCTCCCACATGTTCCATGATGATCTCATCGGATGAACCACGATGTCAAGGACTTTATCAATCCCGTATTCAATTCCCTTTGTCTATCGGTATGTTACTTGCCCAAGACTCGATCGTCGGCATCCAATACCTTGTTCAATCTCGTTACCGGCAAGTCACTTTACTCGTTCCGTAACACATCATCCCGTGATCAACTCCTTGGTCACATTGCGCATATGATGATGTCCTACCGAGTGGGCCCAGAGATACCTCTCCGTTTACACGGAGTGACAAATCCCAGTCTCGATCCGCATAAAACAATAGATACTTTCGGAGATACCTGTAGTGCACCTTTATAGTCACCCAGTTACATTGTGACGTTTGATACACCCAAAGCACTCCTACGGTATCCAGGAGTTACACGCTCTCATGGTCGAAGGAAGAGATACTTGACATTAGAAAAGCTTTAGCATACGAACTACACGATCTTTGTGCTAGGCTTAGGATTGGGTCTTGTCCATCACATGATTCTCCTAATGATGTGATCCCGTTATCAACGACATCCAATGTCCATGGTCAGGAAACCGTAACCATCTGTTGATCAACGAGCTAGTCAACTAGAGGCTTACTAGGGACATGGTGTTGTCTATGTATTCACACGTGTATTACGATTTCCGGATAATACAGTTATAGCATGAATAAAAGACTATTATCATGAACAAAGAAATATAATAATAATCAATTTATTATTGCCTATAGGGCATATTTCCAACAGATAGGACAACGGAAATCTACTCAGACATCATAGGATGGCAACACATCATTGGATAATAGTATGAAGCATAAAGCACCATGTTCAAGTAGAGGGTACAGCGGGTTGCGGGAGAGTGGACCGCTGGATATAGAAGGGGGAAGGTGATGGAGATGTTGGTGAAGATGACGGCGGTGTTGGTGAAGATCGCGGTGATGATGATGGCCCCCGGCAGCGCTCCGGCACCACCGGAAGCAAGGGGAAGAGAGAGCCCCTTCTTCTTCTTCTTCCTTGACCTCCACCCTAGATGGGAGAAGGGTTTACCCTCTGGTCCTTGGCTCCCATGGCTTGGGAGGGGCAAGAGCCCCTCCGAGATTGGATCTATCTCTCTGTTTCTGCATTTTCTGATTCTACCCCTTCATCATTTCTTTTATATCCGGAGATCCGTAACTCCGATTGGAGTGAATATTTCGCCTAGATTATTCCCATAAAATTAGCTTTCTTGCGGCAAAAGAAGGGCATCAACCGCCTTACAGGTGGCCCACGAGAGTCCAGGGCGCGCCCAGGGGGGTGGGCACGCCCCCCTGTCTCGTGGCCACCTCGGACACTATTTCGCGTTGATTCTTCCTCCGGAAAATCCCAAATATTCCAAAATAATTCTCCGTCCGTTTTTATCCCGTTTGATATTGGTTTTCTACAAAACATAAAACATGCAACAGACAGGAACTGGCACTGGGCACTGGATTAATATGTTAGTTCCAAAAATAGTATAAAAAGTTGCCACAAGTATATGAAAGTTGAAGAATATTGGCATGGAACAATCAAAAATTATAGATACGACGGAGACGTATCAGCATCCCCAAGCTTAATTCCTGCTCGTCCTCGAGTAGGTAAATGGTAAAAAGATAATTTTCGATGTGGAATGCTACCTAGCATAATCTTAATCATATGTCTAATCATGGCATGAATATTAAGACATGAGTGATTCAAAGCAATAGTCTATCATTTGACATAAAAACAATAATACTTCGAGCGTACCAATAAACAATCATGTCTTTTCAAAACAACTAGGCCAAAGCAAGCTTATCCCTACAAAATCATATAGTTTGGCCATGCTTCATTTTTGTCACACAAAATGCTCCCATCATGCACAACCCCGATGACGAGCCGAGCAATTGGTTCATACTTTTTAACTTGCTTTAGCTTTTTGAACCCTCGCGCAATACATGAGCGCAAGCCATGGATATAGCACTATAGGTGGAATAGAATATAATGACGGAGGTTATGTGGAGAAGACAAAAAAAGGAGAAAGTCTCACATCGACGCGGCTAATCAACGGGCTATGGAGATGCCCATCAATTGATGTCAATGCGAGGAGTAGGGATTGACATGCAACGGATGCACTAGAGCTATAAGTGTATGAAAGCTCAAACTGAAAACTAAGTGGGTGTGCATCCAACTTGCTTGCTCATGAAGACCTAGGGGCATTTGAGGAAGCCCATCGTTGGAATATACAAGCCAAGTTCTGCAATGAAAAATTCCCACTAGTATATGAAAGTGACAACATAAGAGACAATCTATATGAAGAACATGGTGCTACTTTGAAGCACAAGTGTGGAAAAAGGATAGTAACATTGCCCCTTTTCTTTTTCCTTTTTCTTCTTCTTTTTTTCCTTTTTTTCTTTTTGTCTGGGCTTCTTTGGCCCCCTTTTTTATTTAGGCTTCTTTGGCCTTTCCTTTTTTTCTTTTTTTTCTTTTTCTTTTTTTATGGGGCAATGCTCTATAATGATGATCATCACACTTTTATTTACTTACAACTCAATAATAGAACAAAGATATGACTCTATATGAATGCTTCCGGCGGTGTACCGGGATGTGCAATGATCTAGCGTAGCAATGACATCAAAAAACGGAGAAGCCATGAAAACATCATGCTAGCTACTTACGATCATGCAAAGCAATATGACAATAAATGATCAAGTCATGTATATGATGATGATGGAAGTTGCATGGCAATATATCTCGGAATGGCTATGGAAATGCCATAATAGGTAGGTATGGTGTCTGTTTTGAGGAAGATATAATGAGGCTTATGTGTGATAGAGCATATCATATCATGGGGTTTGGATGCACTGGCGAAGTTTGCACCAACTCTCGAGGTGAGAAAGGGCAATGCACGGTAACGAAGAGGCTAGCAATGATGGAAAGGTAAAAGTGTGTATAATCCATGGACTCACATTAGTCATAAAGAACTCATATACTTATTGCAAAATTTTATTAGCCCTCGAAGCAAAGTACTACTACGCATGCCCCTAGGGGGATAGATTGGTAGGAAAAGACCATCGCTCGTCCCCGACTGCCACTCATAAGACAATCAAAGAAACACCCCATGCTTCAAATTTGTCACACAACGGTTACCATACGTGCATGCTACGGGACTTGCAAACCTCAACACAAGTGTCTATACAATGCACAACCACCCACTAGCATGACTCTAATATCACCATCTTTATATCTCAAAACTATTGCAAGGAATCAAACATATCATATTCAGCGATCTACAAGTTTATGTAGGATTTTATGACTAACCATGTGATTGGCCAATTCCTGTCATCTCTCTAAATAGATATAAGTGAAGCAAGAGAGTTTAATTCCTTCTAAAAACATATATGCCCACGCTCTAACAAATATAAGTGAAGCAAAAGAGTATTCTATAAATGACGGTTTTCTATGTGAAGAGAAACAGGCAATCCAAACTTCAAATGATATAAGTGAAGCACATGAAGCATTCTATAAAGCCATACTCAAAATATTTAAGTGAAGTGCAATGAGCATTCTATAAATAAACCAAGGACTATCTCATACCAGCATGGTGCGTAAAAGAAAAATGAAAACTAAATGCAAAAGACGCTCCAAGACTTGCACATAATGCATGAACGAAACGAATACAAAAACATACCGATACTTGTTGAAGAAAGAGGGGATGCCTTCCGGGGCATCCCCAAGCTTAGACGCTTGAGTCTCCTTGAATATTTACTTGGGGTGCCTCGGGCATCCCCAAGCTTAAGCTCTTGCCTCTCTTCCTTTTCCTCATATCGAAACCTCCTCGTTTAGACACTTCATCCACACAAAACTTCAACAGAAAACTCGGTAAGATCCGTTAGTATAATAAAGCAATTCACCACTCTAAGTACTGTTGCAAACCAATTCATATTTTGTTTTTGCATTGTATCTACTGTAACATAACTTTTTCATGGCTTAATCCACTGATATAAATTGATAGATTCATCAAAACGAGCAAACTATGCATCAAAAACAGAATCTGTCAAAAACAGAACAGTCTGTAGCAATCTGAACATTCACCATACTTCTGGTACCCCAAAAATTCTACCAAAATTAGGAAAAATAAACAAGTTGTACATAAAGATAGTGCAAAAGGAATCAGAACTATTTGACGTTCCAGTTATAAATGTAAAATCGAGCACTACAGCCAAAGTTTCTGTCCTGCACCGTACAAACCAACAAGCATTGTAAACATCCTAAAGGCAAACCTTGGCACATTATTTTTATAATACAATGGAATTATACAAGGGGATAATTATTTTTGTTGAAAAGTTTCTGTATTCAAGATTCACAAAGTTTCCGTGAGCATGAACAAAGTTCAAGGCTAGCTCCCACTTCAACAATGCTTGTCTTTCTTACTTTCACTTTCGTTTTTGAAAAGTTTTTAGGTTCCCCTCTTTATTTTATTTTTGTTTTTAAACTATATGAAAGCACACAACAGAAATAAATGACTCTCTAAAACTTCCAGGTTGTCTCCCTGGCAGCGCTTTCTTTAAAGCCATTAAGCTAGGCATTTAGTGCTCAAGTAATGAATCCACCCGGATCCCAAGGTATATCAAAGCCAATTTTAATTAACAATGATTTGTAATTTAGTAATGAGCACAAAGTAACATATATCATGCAACAACGAAGTCTAACTCTCTTCCTATGCATCGACATGTCATAAAAGAACAATTCATGCACACCAAGTAAAGGCCAATGCATAGTATAAGCAGTTTCTTGCAATTTTATCGTGTTGGAAACATAAAGAGGCGGAGATGTAGTTCCTCTCTCATAATAATTGCAAGTAGGAGCAGAAAGCACATGCACATTATATTCATCAAAATCATCATGTGCAACGGTAAAAGGCAACCCATCAATATAATCCTTAATAAGCACAAACTTCTCCGATATAGTGTAGTTGGGAGAATTCAAAAAGATAATAGGACTATCGTGCGTGGGTGCAATAGCAACAATTTCATGTTTAACATAAGGAACTATAGCAAGTTCATCTCCATAAGCATAATTCATATTGGCATCTTGGCCACAAGCATAGCAAGCATCATCAAAAAGGGATATTTCAAGAGAATCAACGAGATCATAACAATCATCATAGCAATCATCCTTCGGTAAGCACGAAGGGGAATTAAACAATGTATGAGTTGAAGAGTTACTCTCATTAGAAGGTGGGCACGGGTAGCTAATCCGCTCTTCCTCCTTTTGTTCTTCGCTCTCCTCATCATCTTTTTCATCCAATGAGCTCACAGTTTCATCAATTTCTTCTTCCATAGCTTCCTGCAAAATATTAGTCTCTTCTTGGACAGCGGAGACTTTCTGAATAAATGCATTAATATAGTAATTGTATTCATAATTTTCATAGCAATATCTAAGTATAGCAAGTGTTGGGGATATAACTATTTGTGTAAGCCGCTCAGGAGGGGCCGGGTTACGCAAAGAAGACTCATCAGAAAGAAGCCCAAGACCAAGCATGAAGATGGCGGTTCAATAAAGGGTCTAAAGCCCGCAAGAGGCTTAAGGCCCATAGTGGTAAACCGTCATGATAATATGACTTGTAACATAAGGTAGACTTAACTAGTCACCGAGCCGGACACTGTCTATGAGCTGGCCGGGACTCTGTAGGCCGCAGGGCGTCCACCCGTGTATATAAGGGGACGACCCGCTGGCGGCTTAGGGTAAGAAACAACTCATCGAGAACCAGGCATAGTGTATCTCGCTCCCTAGTCATCGAAACATCAAGCAATACCAACCCAACTAGACGTAGGCCTTACCTTCATCGTAAGGGGCCGAACTAGTATAAACCCCTCGTGTCTCTTGTCCTAACTAACCCCTTCCAGCTTCCTAGTTGTAATGGCTCCACGATTAAGTCCTTTCACTAGGACATCTAACGTGACAATTCCACGACAGTTGGCGCCCACCGTGGGGCCAGCGCACGGTGGATTTGAGTTCTTGAAGGGCAACTTCGAAGGGCTCAAGGGATACGCAGTGGGCCGGATGACCAAGAGTCATCGCGGCAAGATCTACATCGACGATGAAGGATGGGGCCCCAACGTCGGCTCAATTGAGTATAGGTACCGGGTCCCCTTCGGTGGAATCCATGTCTTCATCGGCCGGATTGGTGAGCCGGGCCCTCAGCCAGACAACTGCACCGACCTCGTCGAGACGGCTCAGCGTGCAAAACCCGCCCGAGTCCAACCTGGCATGAAGCGTGTCTTTGTGGGCTGCATCCACGAAGAAGAACGTTCTGAAGGATCTGAAGATGGTGGTGAGACGGCCATCCTCTCTGACGGTGATTCGTCCGCCGGTTCAACAGATTCGTTGTATCAAGTGCAAGATGGCGTGCTCGGGGGCTGTTCTGACGACTCTAGTATTCCGGACCCCTATGAGTCACCAAACTGGGCAGGAGTTTTCATGGCTGGGACTCAACCCGGCCAAAATTCTACAGCTGCTGCTGCAATAACGTCCGGAATAGGAGCGGCCGGGACAGGAGGCCCTGTGCGCCCGCCGGCTCAAGTGCTGATAGATCTCATGGATAAGCTTACAGCTCTGTTAACCGCTACAGTTATTCCTGCAAATAAAGATGAGCATGATGCGGAGGTGGCACAGGTGCGCGAGGAAATAGCTCAGGCCAAGGAGGCCTTAGCAGCTAAGGACACCAGGTTAGCCACGGAACGGGCGGCTTTGGATGCACGGGCGCAGCAGCTCCAGTCAGAGGCTTTCCAGCTTACGATGAGCCTGAACGCATCTAATGAGGTGATGAGAAGGAGGCACCATAAAACTGAATCCTGTTTGCCTCCGACTTACGACCCTCGGACTCTTTTCGCTACACCCGGAGCCGGCCCAAGTAACCCGCCAGACGCAAATCAGTTTATGACAGCCGGAACAGGAGGACCAGCTCAGCCTCGGGAGATGGCACCTCCTCATGGGAACATGGCGCCGCCCCGATACGAACCGATACCGCTGGGTCACTTTTCCAGCCCCATGGAGAACTTAATCGCAACATCGGCGCGTTTGGAGGCTCTCCCAGTGGACAGTGATGATCCGATAGTGGTGGAGACCCGGAGGATCAGGGAACTTGTCCAGACGGCCATGGCGCAGCAAGAGACTTATTCTTATAGCCGGGACAGGATTCATTCGACTCCTCCGCCTTGGTTAGCACCGCCTCGCCAAAACCGGAGTCCGAGTTACAGCAGGCACATGGAGTCAGAAGCCTTGTCAAGAAACACCCAGCGCCAGAACCATCCCGGTGGCTATAACCCGGGGCAAGATCGGGTACGTCAGGAGAACGAGCGGGCGGCTCAGCCAGCGGCTCAACAGACGACTCTTCAAGACTTCCCAGAGTACCCGATAACTTCCGTTGAGACGGGAGTGGCTATTAGAACCGGCGGTGTTCCTTGTTTGGTGTCGGCTTTGCGTAATGTACGCCTACCCAAGGACTTCAAGGGACCTCAAAAGGTGCCGAATTACATGGCCGATTTATAGCCCGGAGCGTGGATCGAAAGTTATGAGATGGCCAAGGAGCTGTTGGAGGTCAGCGACGCAGCAATGGCTAAATACTTCACCATGATGTTAGATGGAACGGCCCGGTCTTGGTTAAAGGGCTTGCCACCCAATTCCATTAATTCGTGGGCAGAGCTAAAGGCCCGTTTCATCCAGAACTTCAAGGACACTTGCAAGCAATCTATGTCGATTGTGGATTTGACAAATTGTAAGCAGGAGGAGGGTGAATCCACGACTCACTGGGTACGCCGGGTTAAGGAGATAATACATTCATCTGACAAGATGGATGCTGGCTCTACAGTCCTTATGTTGGAAAAGAACTGCCGCTTTCAGCCACTGAGACAGAAGCTGGGGCGCCTTAAGCGTGACTGCAACGATCTGGGTACGTTGATGGCCGCTTTAGTCAAATACACCGACTCTGGTAGTACCAAGGACCCCGCGTCTGATGAGGAAAAGACAGGGGAGGGAAAGAAGAACGGCAAAGGAAAGGGACAGCAGCATAACCCGATGAATCAAGGGGGCAACAAGCGTAAGGCCGAGGGTAACATGGAGTTTGTAGCCAACGCCAATGCACAGGATAACAATAAGAGACGTAAGGGCAGACCGCCCCCCGATCTGGCGGGTCAGGCCCATCTCTTGAGCAGCTACTCAATGAGCCGTGCCCGAAACACGGCACCCGGGAATGACCCACCACCCACTTATGGAAAGATTGTGCGATCATGAAGGCTTTTAAGAATTCCAACACATTTGATGGCAATCATGGGTCGGGCGGCGGCTCAGGAGCTAGCGGTTTTCATGGCCCGGGTGGCGGTTCAAATTCCGGCTTTCAGGGACATGAGGGCGGTTATAATCAGCAGCAATCTGGTCAAGGGGAACAACAACAGCAGCAGTCGGGTTATCAAAGCCATCCGAAGCAGCTGAATAGTGGGCAGTATCACGTGTTTACCACTAGCTTGTGCAAACATGACAGAAGGTTCATAAGAGGGTTGTAAATTCTATTGAGCCGGCGGTTCCCCGTTACTTGAGGTGGTCAAGAGCCCATTGTCTAGAGCAAGGAAGATCACCCCATCAGGGTTGATAATCCGGGTCAGTTAGCCTTGGTGGTCGCCCCTCAGGTTGGTGGATATAAATTCACTAAGGTACTCATGGACAGGGGTAGCAGCATCAATATCCTATATTGTGAGACCTTTCAATGCATGGGGTTAACTAATAAGAATTTGAAGACGTCCAACACTGTTTTTCATGGAGTGGTCCCTGGTAAGTCGGCGTACCCAGTTGGCAAGATTGAACTGGAAGTGGCTTTTGGAGAAGTATGACTCCAGAGCTGAAAAACTAACCTTTGAGGTGGTCAAAATCAGGAGTCCATGTCATGCTCTATTTGGACGGCCGGCTTATGCCAAGTTCATGGCACGGCCGTGCTATGTTTACCTGCAGCTTAAGATGCCGGGTCACAAGGGTACCATCACCGTGCATGGAAGTCGAAAGGTAGCCCTGGAATGTGAGGAGGGCGAAGCGGCTTATGTTGAGTCTGTTTGTGCAGCGGAGGAACTAAAGTTTTATCAAAACAACATTGACCCGGCAGATATGACCTCTCTAAAGAAGCCAACCACCGAGCATGACCCGGCGATGAAGTTTAAGTCGGCTGCTGAAACCAAGCTTGTGGATTTCAATCTGGGTGATTCATCTAAGCAGTTCAGCATCAGTGCCAATTTGGATCCTAAGTAGGAAAGCGCGCTCATCGAGTTCATCTGTGAGAACCAGGACATTTTTGCATGGAAACCTTCTGACATGCCAGGTGTACCGAGAGAACTCGCTGAGCACACTCTCAATATTGATCTGAAGTATAAGCCGGTCAGGCAGTTTCTTCGATGGTTCAACAAAGAGAGGCGGAAAGCTATTGGAGAGGAAGTCGCCCGGCTCTTAGCAGCTGGGTTTATTGTTGAAGTTTTTCACCCGGAGTGGTTGGCTAACCGGGTGCTCATGCTCAAGAACAACGGCACCTAGCGGATGTGTGTGGATTACACGGACTTAAATAAGACTTGTCCGACTGATCCCTTTGCTCTCCCCCGTATTGATCAAATCATTGATGCTACGGCGGGTTGTGAGCATTTAAGCTTTTTGGATGCTTACTCTGGTTATCATCGGATCAAGATAGCAGTTAAGGACCAGGAGAAGACGGCTTTCATCACTCTGTTTGGAGCCTTCTATTATGTATCTATGCCATTTGGGCTCAAGAGTGCCCAGGCGACTTATCAGCGATGTGTACAGAACTGTCTCCACGATCAAATTGGGCGCAATGTTCATGCTTATGTGGATGATATCGTGGTGAAGTCCAGAGAGAAGGAAACCTTGATATCTGACCTGAAAGAGACCTTTGATAATCTCCGGGTTTATAAAATGATGCTTAACCCAGAAAAGTGTGTATTTGGTGTACCTGCAGGCAAGCTCTTGGGTTTCTTGGGTTCAAACAGAGGCATTGAAGCTAATCCGGAGAAGATCAAGGAAATTACCTCTTTGGCTAAATCGGCGTGCATCAATGATGTTCAGCGACTGGCGGGTCGTGTTGCCGCTTTAAGCCGGTTCATAAGCCGGTTAGGTGAGAAGGCCCTGCCGCTGTATCAGATGATGAAGAAAATAGACACCTTTGTCTGGAGTGATGCTGCTAATACTGCCTTTGAAGATTTAAAGAGACAGTTGTATGAGCCACCGGTCCTTGCGGCTCCTATTGATAAAGAGATGTTGCTGTTATATGTGGCTGCTAACTCACGAGCCGTCAGTGTTGCCATCATGGTGGAGCGTAAGGAGGCAGGCAAGGAGCATCCAGTTCAACGGCCGGTTTACAACATCAGTGAGGTGCTCATTGAATCTAAGCAAAGATATCCACATTGGCAAAAACTTGCTTACGGAGTGTTCATGGCAAACCGGAAGCTGAAGCAGTACTTCCAAAGTCATCCTATAATGATGGTAAGTTCCGCCCCTTTGGGAGACATCATTCAGAATAGGGAGGCCACAGGACGAATCGCCAAGTGGGCTATTGAGCTTGAGCCCTATGGTTTGAAGTATATGCCACGTACTGCTATTAAATCTCAAGCCTTGGTGGACTTTATCAATGATTGGACAGAGTTGCAGGCACCTGAGGAGAAGCCAGATAACACATATTGGACTATTCACTTTGATGGGTCCACGCAGTTAGAAGGCTCAGGGGCTGGAGTTGTTTTAACTTCCCCTCGAGGTGACAAATTTCGTTATGTGCTCCGGCTTATGTTTCCCTGTACTAACAATGCATCTGAGTACGAGGCCTTGCTCCATGGTCTCCGGATGGCCAAAGAGATGAATTTGAGCCGGGTAAGGTGCTTGGGCGACTCAGATCTCGTGGCTCGATAGGTGTCAGGCAAGTGGGACTCCAAGGATCCCCTTATGGCGGCTTACCGTCGTGAAGTAGATGTTGTGGCTGGGCACTTCAGAGGTTATCAAGTAGAGCACATCGATCGAAGGAAGAATGAGGCGGTTGATGCGTTAAGCCGGTTGGGATCTCAGCGTAAGCCGGTGCCGCCTAATACCTTTCTCGACATTTTGCATAATCCTTCTGTCAAGGTACCTATAGAGGAAGAACTAGCAGTGCCAGACCCGGAGGCACAGCTGGTGGCTGCCCTTCACGTCATCCCGGATTGGACAGTGCCATATTTGGCCTACATGACCCAGGGAGAGTTGCCTGAGGATGAGACCTTGGCGAGACAAATCATCAGGAGATCCAAGTCTATGACGATTGTTAATGGCGAGTTACATCACCTCAGTGTCACGGGGGCATTTCAACATTGTGTGTCGCCTGCGGAGGGTCAAGAGACACTTCGTGAGATCCATGAAGGAGATTGTGGTCATCATGTCGGCTCAAAATCTCTTGTGGCCAAGGCTTTCCGTCATGGTTTCTATTGGCTGACGGCTCATGCTAATGCAGAGAATCTAGTCAGCAGATGTGACGGATGTCAAAAATTCTCATGACGAGCTCATGTGCCGGCTCAAGAGTTGAGGATGATTCCAATTACTTGGCCGTTTGCAGTCTGGGGGCTTGACATGGTTGGACCTTTCAAGAGGTCTAAGGATAAAAAGACACACCTCCTGGTGGCAGTGGATAAGTTTACAAAGTGGGTTGAGGTAGAGCCGGTCAGTAAGTGTGATGCAGCCATGGCAGTTCAGTTCATCAAAAAGGTGATCTTTCGTTTTGGTTTTCCACACAGCATCATAACTGATAATGGCACTAATCTCTCCAAGGGTGCCATGGAACAAATTTGTCAATGAGAACATATCCAGCTTGATGTTTCGGCTGTTGCTCATCCTCAATCTAATGGTCAAGCTGACAGAGCTAATCAGGAGATCCTGAAGGGTATCAAACCACGGCTCTTGGTCCCCTTACAGCGGACTCTGGGTTATTGGGTGGAGGAGTTACCCTCTTTACTGTGGAGCATCAACACTACGCCTAACAGATCCACGGGTTACACACCTTTTTTCATGGTCTATGGAGCAGAGGCAGTCCTTCCAAGTGACATCCGGCACGACTCACCCCGCGTGGCGGCTTACATTGAGACTGATAACAAAAAAGCTCGTCAGGATGCACTTGACTTGTTGGATGAGGAGCGAGACTTGGCAATAGCCCGCTCGGCGATTTACCAGCAAGACCTTCGTCGCTATCACAGCCGCCGGGTTAGAAGCAGAACCTTTCAGGAAGGCGACTTAGTGCTCCGGCTCATCCAGGATCAGTCTGATATGCACAAGCTATCCCCTCCTTGGGAAGTACCCTTTGTGGTCAGCAAGAATCTGAACAATGGGTCATACTACCTCATCGATGTTCGAGAGCACAAAGACTCACGTAAATCGGAGGAGGAGACCCGCCGGCCGTGGAATATCGCCCATCTTCGGCCTTACTATACTTGAGCCACCGGCTCTCAATATGTATATATTTTGACGATGTATATATTATATAAAGCAATAAAGCAGGACCTCTGTCCTTTTTACCCTCAAAGGTCTATATGTTTTTTTATCAGATAGTGGAAACAACCAACAGGAAGCGGATCATATCTGAATCCGACTTTCCTTTTGGTCTGGCTTATGATCATATCTGAATTTAGCATGATCACTTGGGGGCTTCCTGTTCAAACATAGGTCATATTCGAACCAAAGAGAACATAGTTGAGGGAGTCCTGGACTAGGGGGTGTTCGGATAGCTGAACTATCATCATCGGCCGGACTCCAAGACTATGAAGATACAAGATTGAAGACTTCGTCCCGTGTCCGGATGGGACTTTCCTTGGCGTGGAAGGCAAGCTTGGCAATACGGATATGTAGATCTCCTACCATTGTAACCGACTCTGTGTAACCCTAGCCCTCTCCGGTGTCTATATAAACCGGATGGCTTTAGTCCATAGGACGAACAACAATCATACCATAGGCTAGCTTCTAGGGTTTAGCCTCCTTGATCTCGCGGTAGATCTACTCTTGTAATACCCACATCATCAATATCAATCAAGCAGGACGTAGGGTTTTACCTCCATCAAGAGGGCCCGAACCTGGGTAAAACATCGTGTCCCTTGTCTCCTGTTACCATCCGCCTAGACGCACAGTTCAGGACCCCCTACCCGAGATCCGCCGGTTTTGACACCGACATTGGTGCTTTCATTGAGATTTCCTCTATGTCGTCACCGATAGGCTCGATGGCTTCTTCGATCATCAACAACGACGCAGTCCAAAGTGAGACCTTTCTCCCTGGACAGATCTTCGTATTCGGCGGCATTGCACTGCGGGCCAATTCGCTTGGCCATCTGGAGCAGATTGAAAGCTACGCCCCTGGCCAGCAGGTCAGGTTTGGAAGTTTGAACTTCACGCCTGACATCCGCGGAGACTTGATCTTCGATGGATTCGAGCCACAGCCGAGCGCGCCGCACTGTCACGATGGGCATGATTTAGCTCTGCAGCCGGACAATGCCCTGGAGGCCGCACACGAGTCCGCTCCGATCTTCAATTCGGAGCCGGTTGTGCAGATCGAGGACGGATGGCTAGACACCGCCTCGGGGGCTGCAACCTCTATGGCGATGGAGCCGAACACTGACCTTGTCCCTCATGAAGCTCGTGACTCCGAGGTGTCGGACTCCTCGTCAGACTCCGAACCTCCCGCGCCCCCTCCAATCGAATCCGATTGGGCGCCGATCATGGAATTCACCGCTGCGGACATCTTTCAACACTCACCTTTCGGCGACATCTTGAGTTCGCTAAAGTATCTCTCGTTATCAGGAGAGCCCTGGCCGGACTGCGGTCAGGACGGTTGGGATGCGGACGACGAAGAAATTCAAAACCCACCCACCACCCACTTAGTAGCCACTGTCGACGATCTAACCGACATGCTAGACTTTGACTCCGAAGACATCGACGGTATGGACGACGATGCCGGAGACAATCAAGAACCAGCGCCTACTGGGCACTGGAAAGCCACCTCATCATATGACATATACATGGTGGATATCCCAAAGGATGGGAATGGCGAAGGAACAGCGGAGGATGACCCCTCCAAGAAACAGCCCAAGCGCCGGCGTCAGCGGCGCCGCTCTAAATCCCGTCACAGCAAGAATGAAGATTCCGGCACCGGAGATAATAACACCCCAGACAGTGCCGAAGACAACCCCCTCGAGCAAAATTCAGCACAGGAGGACGGAGATGCCAGCCCTCATGAGAGAGCAGCAGACGAAGAGGTAGAGGATTACATGCCTCCCTCCAGAGACGAGGCAAGCCTCGACGACGACGAATTCGTCGTGCCTGAGGATCCCGTCGAACAAGAGCGTTTTAAACGCAGGCTTATGGCCACGGCAAACAGCCTCAAGAAAAAGCAGCAGCAGCTTAGAGCTGATCAAGATCTGCTAGCCGACAGATGGACTGAAGTCCTTGCGGCCGAAGAGCATGAGCTCGAATGCCCCTCCAAAAGCTACCCTAAACGCAAGCTGCTCCCCCGATTAGAGGAGGAGGCATATGAACCTGCATCACCAGCAGACAATACGGCTGACCGACCACCCCGTGGCCGTGACAGAGAGGCCTCTAGGCCCTCCACTAGAACCGTACCCCGGCATCGCTCGAAAAGCACAAGGCCATACGGGAACGCTCTGGACTTGCGAGATATATTGGAGGATAAGGCAAGACAATCAAGATCGATCTATGGATCGCGTGGGCGCCCCATGATACGTGACGACAACCGTCGCACCGGACACAGTAAGTCCGGCCTGGCCGAACACACTAGACAAAGCTCTCTTGAACTTCGTCGTGATATCGCCCAATACAAAGGCGCCGCACACCCACTATGCCTCACAGATGAAGTAATGGATCATCAAATCCCCGAAGGGTTTAAACCCGTGAACATTGAATCTTATGATGGCACAACAGACCCCGCGGTTTGGATCGAGGACTATCTCCTTCATATCCACATGGCCCGTGGTGATGATCTCCACGCCATCAAATACCTCCCACTCAAGCTTAAAGGACCAGCCCGGCATTGGCTTAACAGCTTGCCAACAAAGTCAATTGGGAGTTGGGAAGACCTGGAAGCCGCATTCCTCGATAACTTCCAAGGCACGTACGTGCGACCACCAGACGCTGATGACCTAAGCCATATAATTCAGCAGCCAGAAGAATCGGCCAGACAATTCTGGACACGGTTCCTAACTAAGAAAAATCAAATCGTCGACTGTCCGGATGCGGAGGCCCTCGCAGCCTTCAAACATAACATCCGCGACGAGTGGCTTGCCCGGCACTAAGGACAAGAAAAGCCGAAATCCATGGGAGCTCTCACATCACTGATGACCCGCTTCTGCGCGGGTGAGGACAGCTGGCTAGCCCGCAGCAACAACCTCAGCAAACATTCTGGCAGTCCGGATATCAAGGACCGCAATGGCAGGTCGCGTCGCAACAAAAACAAATGCCGCATTAACGGCGACAATAGTGAGGATACGGCAGTCAATGCCGGATTCAGAGGCTCTAAACCCGGTCAGCAGAAAAAGCCATTCAAAAGAACTACCCCGGGTCCGTCCAATTTGGACCGAATACTCGACCGCTCGTGCCAGATACACGGCACCCCTGAAAAGCCATCTAACCACACCAACAGGGACTGTTGGGTATTCAAGCAGGCAGGCAAGTTAATTGCCGAAAACAACGACAAGGGGCTGCATAGCGATGACGAGGAAGAGACCTGACCGCCGAACAATAGAGGACAGAAGGGTTTCCCCCCACAAGTGCGGACGGTGAACATGATATACGCAACCCACATACCCAAAAGGGAGCGGAAGCGTGCACTCAGGGATGTATACGCGATGGAGCCAATTGCCCCGAAGTTCAATCCATGGTCCTCCTGCCCGATCACTTTTGATCGAAGGGACCACCCCACCAGCATCCGCCATGGCGGATTCGCCGCATTGGTCTTAGACCCAATCGTCGATGGATTTCACCTCACCAGAGTCCTGATGGACGGCGGCAGCAGCCTGAACCTACTTTATCAGGATACAGTGTGCAAAATGGGTATAGACCCCTCAAGGATTAAACCTACCAAGACGACCTTTAAAGGCGTCATACCAGGTGTAGAGGCCAATTGTACAGGCTCAGTTACACTGGAAGTGGTCTTCGGATCCCCGGATAACTTCCGAAGCGAGGAGTTAATCTTCGACATAGTTCCGTTCCGCAGCGGCTATCATGCCCTGCTCGGACGTACCGCGTTTGCAAAGTTCAACGCGGTGCCGCACTACGCATACCTCAAGCTCAAGATGCCAGGCCCTCGAGGAGTCATCACGGTCAACGGAAACACTGAACGCTCTCTCCAAACGGAGGAACATACAGCAGCTCTCGCAGCAGAAGTACAGTATAGCCTCTTAAGGCAATTCTCGAGTCCGGTCGTTAAGCGACCGGACACGGCTAAACGCGCTTGGAGTAACCTACAACAAGACCACCTGGCACGTTTTGAGCACGCGTAGCAGTGCGGCCCCAACCCCAGCCCCTGCAAAATTTCAAGACAGGTCCTTCGCGTACATCATTACGCTCTGGAGATACCATGGGCATAGGCGGAGGGGCACGACCACGATAGGCCCAGAATGCAGCTTAAACACACCAGGGGCTCTCAAGTGTGTCATTCTTTTTTCTCTCTCTTTTTTTTTATTTACCCATAGGACTCCGTTCATCAGAGGCCCTATCCGGCAGTAGACCTGCCGAACTCACGATGCAACAGCCAGGGAAGGAGAAAGGCTACGACGAATATCCAGGTGGTCTCCGTTACGAGCATTAAATCTGTTTTATACACCATTCCACAGCCTACCCCTGGAGGGGGACATGTTTAATAGTCCCATCCCTTGCTTATCGCACCATTTGTATCGTTCTGCATTCATAGCAGTATTTCTTGAATAATAAATTCAGCACCTTTTTGCTTATAATTGCATTTCTTTCTTATACATACATGACATGTTGCATCCGTACACTTTGGTACGGCTAAATACACCAGGGGCTTATGCTTCCCGCATCATGGTGTGATAAGTCCGAACACTTTCACAAGTGCGGCACCCCGAACTTATAGCATTATATGCATCGGCTCCGAATCATGTCTTGGGTCAATAGTTGGGTTTGCCCGGCTCCCATGTTTTGGTACCTTATGTTCCGTCGTATCGGCTAAGGTAGCACTGGGAGAACCACTGCGATTGCGCCCCAGTTGAGCTGGGCGAGCGCCTCAGTGGAGAAAGCTAAAACTGACCGTCATGATGAGGCGAGAGCCGGTCGCTGTTCGAGAGGTTTTTTCGAGTCCCTAAAGACTTATGCCGCTTAGAGCGAGGAACCGGCTTTGTCCGGCCCAGGCGTGGATAGAGCCCCAAATTCGGCCCTCCGAACACTAGGGGCTTCGCCGAAATTTAAAATTATAGAATTCTATGGCTAAGTGAGAGTGTTCAAGTATTATAAGTCCGTTGCCTTGTTCGTTGTGTTGAGCGCCTCCCTAGATGGACCCAAAAATGGGAACAAGAGTGCTCAAATGTATCCCGAACACCCCAGCACTCGTGGCATGGGGGCTGAAGCCAACGACTTGCCATCTCTCAGATTTGATAAACGGCCGCACAGAAGGTAATATTTTAAATTAACAAGCGTTGCTTAGTGCATATGAACAATGTTTTCAGCGCACAGGATAACAAACTGCGAGTCTACTCAAATATTACATCTTTTGAGCACTCACCCGCAATAATGCGGGCACCCTTCAGGACACTCTTATAATACATCTCGGGCGTGCGATACTCCTTGCCCGGCGGTGGCGCGTCCGTCACAAGCTTCTCAGCATCCATCTTGCCCCATTGCACCTTCGCACGGGCAAGGGCCCGACGGGCACCTTCAATACAGGCGGAGTGCTTGATGACTTCAATCCATGGACACGCATCCACCAACCGCCGCACCAGGCCGAAGTAGCTCCAGGCATGGCCTCCTTAGGCCACAACCGAAATATGAGGCCCTTCATGGCCTGTTCGGCCACCTTGTGGAGCTCGACCAGCTGCTTCAGCTGGTCGCTAAGGGGCACCGGATGTCCGGCCTCAGCATACAGAGACCAGAAGACCTTCTCCATCGACCTCCCCTCCTCGGCCCTATAGAAAGCGGTAGCATCGGACACGCTGCAGGGCAGATCTGCGAACGCTCCTGGAGAGCTCCGAATTCAGGTAAGTGATGGTAATTCACACTCACATGCTTACTTTGCATGAAAAATGCCTTACCCGCCGCTATTTTCTTCAACGCCTCGATTTCCTGAAGGGCCTTGTAGGCTTCGGCCTTAGCGGCTTTGGCACTCTCAAGAGCCGATGCAAGCTCGGACTCTCGAGTCTTCGAGTCACGCTCCAAACTCTCATGTTTTTCCACGAGAGCCTGCAGCTCTTGTTGTACCTCCGCCACCCGCACCTCCTGCTTCTCTCGCTCGGTGCGCTCCGCGGCCGCATTACGTTTGGCCGCGGACACCGTCTCCTTCAGGGTCGCCACCTCGTTCGTGGCCCTTGCAATACCCACGTTATCCTTGTCATTCTTCTTGCAACCAAATCCTTTTCTGTAAGGTACAATTTTAATAAGGTGTTACTCACCTTCCTTGTCCCCGAGCTGCCTCTTGGCACGGCCGAGCTCGTTCTCGGACCACTCGAGGCTTTGCTTCAAAGTATTGACCCCCGCAGTCAGTGCGGCAGAGGTCAGCAGCACAGCCTGCAATCCCATATTGACATATTTTTTATATGACTCCTGCGTATATCTTTTTAGATCCTCAGTCCGGCTTTTCTTTCCGAATACCGAACCGAGCATCAGGGGCTACTGTCTATGTGGTATTATTTTACATATATCAAAATTCTTACCTCAAAGCCTGTTAGAAGGCTGCTGCAGGCTTCGGTCAGCCCGCTCTTGGCGAGCTGAACCTTCTGAATCACCGCACTCATAACAGTGCGGTGTTCCTCTTCGATGGAGGCACCGTTGAGCGCCTCCAGCAAGCTATTCGGCGCCTCCGGTTGGACGGAGGCCACCGGCGTCACGGTCTTGCCCTTCTTACAAAGGGGTCGCCCGCCGGATTCCGGAGCCACTACAGGTTCGGAGGCGGAGTCCGGTGCAAAGTCCGGGAGGTTGCCCTGCGGCACCTCCGGGGCCTCCTCCTCCTGGTGGGTCCCATCCCGGGATCCCACCTCGGCATCGTCCGCATCACGGGGGGTTGAGGCGGTCGGAAGAGAATCCATATCCGACGCACCCAAGGACCCGCTCGACGAAGCGGGAAGATCATCCTTGGGCGGACTGCAGGGTTGTATGCGGCATTAGAAATACACCATGTGGCAAAAAGAAAAACCATGAAGTTATTCAGGAGTACGGATACTTACGATCTCGCTAGAGGCTTGGCCCTTGGAGGCCAATCCTCATCGTCGTCGCCGGTGCTGGCGGAGCAGTTCGGGGGAAGAGTCCTTCCCTTCTTGGACCCTTAGGCCTCCCTCATTGGGGAGGCCTTCCTTTTCTTCCCTCCCCCCGCTGGGGGAGAGGCCTCCTTCTTATCCACCTCGCCTTTGTGGGAGGAGTCTACCTCGAAGTCATCATCTGATGACACCTGAAAATGGGAACTCTTTCAAGTGTCCGTGGCCTTATTCTTGGCCTTCTTCTCCGGCACCACGTGAGGTGCCGGAGCCAGCAGCCCCGTTAAGCGGGCATCCACTGGGTCTTCTGGCAATGGGGCTGGACAGATAGTCTGTTCGGCCTTCTTCAGCCAGTCCTGTCAAAGGAGGGGTTTAGATCCCGCATAGAGTCAAACTATGGAAAACAAGTGTCCCGTAAAGGGCAAAGTCGCTTACCTCATTAGCCGGACGCTGCGAGCTGAATCCGCGATCTTCGGTAGCGGATGCGGGAGCCTCGGCGCCCTTAAACAGCACCCTCTAGGCCTCTTCGTACGTAGTGTTGAAGAGCCCGTTCAAAGTATGGTGCTGCGCCGGATCGAACTCCCACATATTGAAGTCCCGTTGTTGGCACGGGAGAATCCGGCGGATGAGCTGACCTGGACTACATTGACAAGCTTGAGCTTCTTGTTCACTAGCTTTTAGATGCAGGCTTGAAGTCTCGTTAGCTCCTCCGAATCACCCCATGTCCGGCCACTCTCCTTCCAGGAGGTGAGCCATATGGGGATGCCAGATCTAAATTTGGGGGCCGCTGCCCATTCAGGGTCACGCGGCTCGGTGATGTAGAACCACCCCGATTGCCACCCCTTAATGGTTTCCACGAAGGTGCCCTCGAGCCAAGTAACGTTGGGCATCTTGCCCACCATGGCGCCTCTGCACTCCGCTTGGCTGCCCTTCACAACCTTCGGCTTGACACTGAAGGTCTTGAGCCACAAGCCGAAGTGGGGATGGATGTAGAGGAAGGCCTCACACACGATGATAAACGCTGAGATATTGAGGATGAAATTCGGGGCCGGATCATGGAAATCCAGGCCGTAGTAGAACATGAGCCCCCGGACAAAGGGATGGAGTGGGAATCCCAGTCCGCGGAGGAAATGGGAAAGAAATACTACCCTCTCATGGGGCCTGGGGGTGGGGATGAGCTCCCCCTCGTCGGGGAGCCGGTGCGCGATGTCGCTGGACAGATATCCGGCGCTGCGCAGCTTCTGGATGTGCCCCTCCATAACGGAGGAGGCCATCCACTTGCCTCCCGCTCCGTACATAGTTGGAGAAGGTTGAGGTGAGATGTGCGGACTTGGGCGCTGGAGCTCGAGTTCGTGGAGATGGATAAGCAAAGGAGGAAGAAGGCGTAGGTAAAAGGGTTGGATCTTTATCCCCTTATATGGGCGGACGAAAACATGCGTCCCCACCGGCCTGATAAAACTCGCTTATCTCCCAAGCGCCGCAATCAATGGCGTGGTTGGGTTACCCACGTCCGTATTGATGGGAATCCCAGAATAAGGGGAACACGATCTCTGCTTCGACAAGACGTGCCAAGGAAACCGCTTCGCTAAATGCGCTGAGGTGGTACAATAAAAACAATTCGAGTAAAGGCTTGGTAGTGGTGTGACGTCATGCCACAAAATACGTCAGCAGATTGAACTTGTGTAAATATTATTCTCTCTACGGTGGTATGTGGAATTTATTTTGCAGAGCCGGACACTATCCTGGTGTTCACAATCTTCTATAAACTATTCGGAGAAGGAACCCTCCTTGCAATGCCGAAGAAAATATGCGCGACGGACTCGTCGTCATTGAAGCCTGGTTCAGGGGCTACTGAGGGAGTCCTGGACTAGGGGGTGTCCGGATAGCCGAACTATCATCATCGGCCGGACTCCAAGACTATGAAGATACAAGATTGAAGACTTCGTCCCGTGTCCGGATGGGACTTTCCTTGGCGTGGAAGGCAAGCTTGGCAATACGGATATGTAGATCTCCTACCATTGTAACTGACTTTGTGTAACCCTAGCCCTCTTTGGTGTCTATATAAACCGGATGGCTTTAGTCCATAGGACGAACAACAATCATACCATAGGCTAGCTTCTAGGCTTTAGCCTCGTTGATCTCGTGGTAGATCTACTCTTATAATACCCACATCATCAATATCAATCAAGCAGGACGTAGGGTTTTACCTCCATCAAGAGGGCCCGAACCTGGGTAAAACATCGTGTCCCTTGTCTCCTATTACCATCCGCCTAGACACACAGTTCGGGACCCCCTACCCGAGATCCGCCGGTTTTGACACCGATAATAGCTGTCGATACTCACTTGATCGGCATACTGCCAAACCCACTTGGGGGCTTCTTGATCATATTTGAATCATAGCTTAACCCCTTTGGGTCTGATGTGGGTCGTATTCGAATCAGTGTCATTAAACAACTCTTATGGTCATTTGGGGGCTTCCTGTTCAAACATAGGTCGTATTCGAACCAAAGAGAACATAGCTGTCGATACCCACTTGATCGGCATCGCCAAAACCACTGGGGGCTATATGATCGTATTTGAATCTTAGCTTATCCCCTTTGGAACGGTTTACTGATCGTATTCAAATCAGAAGCCTTTGAATATTGTTTATTATCCATTATATTTCATAAACATAATTATTTGACTATCTTGAGACCTTCTTGAAAGCACTATGAGATGGTTTTTGTTCTTCCGGCTTAATATTGATCACCTCAGGTTATTAAGTGACAGGTGAACATTATATGTTCCAACCTTCAGGAGTTGAATTTACCCGCATGGTGTAAATCATATAAGCAGGAGAGATCATCAAAAGGATTGCAGGTATACTATTGTGATTATGTTTAACAATTATAATCGTAGCCTGGCCTTTATATGATGTGTTGGTTCGCACTCTGGGTTATCCATACCTTATGTGACCCCCGATGCGATAAACCACCAAGGGAATTTTGCTTGTTTTATATGCAGGATAAGGTAAGCAAATTTGACATCAAGGAGATAAAAGATCAATATAAGCTAGAAGTATATAGCGATGGCGGCTTACGAAAGTATTAAGCGCCATAAACATGCGCGAAGGCATGACAAAATTGAGAGGTTTTTTCTAGCCTATTACAAGACTCCCCGAGTCTGAATAATGAAGCATTGTTTTGCAAAGTCGTAAAATGACTGGCGGTTCACTCCTTTGGTTGACTTCAAGACTCCAGATTATCCTTCTCCGCTTCTCTGTCGGCTGCTTTGTCCTGGAAAGTTGACGAGGCCCAGTCAATGCCGCTCAAGGCTTCAAACTCGGCTTCATCATCTATTAAACCGGCTGGGTCCACTTCAGGGGCAAAGGTATGCTTACGAGTTGGAGGGATCAGGTTGACTTCATCATAGGGAGGTATTGGGATTCTCCGGTTCTCGCTGTCATAGCCCGGCTGATACATGGTACGATCAGTATCGTTCCCAATAAGAGTGGCCATGGAGCGTATATCTTTGACACAGGCAGTGAAGTCATGTCCATCAAATACGGTCCCATCTTCTTTAAGACTGGGGTATCCGAGAGCGAGGTCAGCCGGGTCTAGTTCCAGAATCCATGCTTTCGCCCCGCTCAACGCAGCTATGGCCCCGGCTCTTGCGGACGCCCGCCTTAGATCTTGGATCCGTTGAGGTAGTGAAGCAAGCCGTTTCAGCATGTCTTGCAGGAGGTGAGGAACGCCATCTGATAAAGCTACAACGGCCAGAGCACATTGTGAACCGGTGTAGAGCTGCTCCACAAGAGTATAAACCTCCTTCATCTTGATCAACATGTTCTGCTTGAGGTTTGTGCTCCTAGGGCCTGCATTATTAAGCATAAGGTGAGCCGGAGTTTACAATTGAAGTAATCATTGAAAGGAGGTTTGTAAGGTTTAAAGTTTATATGAGTAACTTACCAAAGATTGCTGAGACCATTTGAGATATCTGGCGCTTTAAGCCGGACAACTCCGCTGTTGCTTCTGCAAGTAAAGCTTCTGCCGTCTCAGCCCGGGTTACCAGTGAAGCTTTTTCATCAGCCCAGATTTTCTTCTCCGCCTCAAAATTCTTCTTCAACTTCTCTTGTTCAGAGACACTGAATTCAAATTTGGAGTTGGCCTTTTGAATCTCAAGTTCTTGAGTTGCCAAGAGGCTCTTCAGGTCAGCCGTCTCCGACTCAAATTGACTTATGGTGGCCTGTATTAATGCCAGGTTATAATCAGAATCAAATTTGGAGTTGGCCTTTTGAATCGGATAACATTAAGTCCCAAGCACTTTGCAAGCAAAGATACTTGACACTTGGGGGCTAATGTGTACTGAAGAATTTTAAAACTTACAATGCCGGCTCATGAAAATTAAGTCTCAAGCACTTTGCAAGCAAAGATGCTTGACACTTGGGGGCTAATATGTATCGCAAGTTTAAAGTATTATGTTACTACTGGGTTAAATATCTTCTTTCTAAACCGGACAAAGCAGTGCTAAGTAGTTTTCTAAGTCTATAGCATATTTATTCATAAGCAATAGACTTGGGGGCTGATACAGTAAGTATGATTCGGAAAAGTAGCATTAGTCATACCTCAGATTTTTGTTGTATTTGCTTCACCATGTCAATTTCCAGGTCACGGCTGCTATGTACTTGATTGAGATAGCCAGAGAATATATCTCCAATACTTAAATGAGTATAGTCAGCAATGTCTAGCTTAGCCTTTCGGTATTCCAGTAGCTCCTCCTTAGCAGAACACTTGGCAAGGATAGTGGGTTGCTCTGGCTCAACAAAGTGAGTCTTCAGAATCTCAACGTCCGGATCAATTGTCTTGGTCGGGCTAGGAGCTTCCGGGTTATCAGAGCTGTTAAGAGTATTTTCGGCGGGTGGATCAGAGGTTGGTGCTGGAATGTCATAGGCTGGTTCAGGCGGCGGCTGATGGGTAGAACTATCAGGAGCAGTCGTGCCAAGCTCCGGTTCAGTCACGACCGGGTCTCGGGATGGCTTACTCTTTTTTGCCCTCTTACTAGGCTTCACTTGCACGCTGTGGACAAAGGCAGAAGGATGAGTATAAAAGCATGGGTAAGGTAAAGCATAAGGTAAACAAAAATAAGTTACCCGGGGGCAGTTTTGAAAGCCGGCATGTTAGATTGCATAGACTCACCGGAGGAAGGAGAGGTATCCTGATAATTGGAGTCAGATGAATTGAGAGGTTGGCGAAATAAACCCGCCAAAGGTAAAACAAAATGTAAATCGGAGATAACCTCAGTCCGACGCTTCCTAGTTACGTCGGGTAAGCCGGAGGAGAGCTCTACATCCTTGTTGTTCCGGGTCTGCCTCCGGCTTTCAAACTATTGTTGCTTCAAAAGAAATTGAGGATCTTGATAAACTAGAGGATGTGAAAATCTTACTTTCTGGATCACCCGTCGGATTTTTTGCTTTGTCAAAGGCTCAGAGTCGGAGGAGATTATAGTTACCTCTTCATCAATCGCTTGGCTGTTCCCCGTATCCTCCTGAAAGGATAGAATGTCAATAAAATAATGACAAAAGAGTCAGGAGAGTTAAGAATCACCTCTTCTTCATCATCAGAAGTGTCGTCCAATTTGAATAAATCTGAAGCGCTTGGCTTCTTCTTCCTTGAAGTTCCTGCTTTGGCGGCTTTCCTTTCGGCTCTTTTTTCTGCTCTGGCTTGTTTGGCCGCCTCATGGTCATATTTGACCTTCCAGAAGTTGTCATCGGCCTGTGAAAAATGATAAGGGGTTATGAGTAAAAGCAAGATGTAATATAGTAAAGAGTATTCATTAAGGTTAGTGACTCACAGCAGGGGCCGGGTTCTTCTTGCAGAAGGGAAGTAAGCCAACGGCATTACTAATCACCGTGCCTTCTTTCAACAACGATTGGATCATGGCCTCCACCACATCCTCTGGTAAGTCATTGGGGCTATGACGCAGTGGGTCATCCTTCTCACCGGAGTAAGTGCACATTAAGACGGGGCGGCGGCTTAACGGAAGCACTCGCCAAGTAAACCAGACTCGGACCAGGTCGATGTCATCTAAGCCATTTCCCAAAAGAGCTTTGATTTTTCTAATGGTGGGAGCAAGTGGCAGATGTTCAACAGTAGTCAGTTTATCCGGCAGTGGGTGGTTGGACTCAAGGCACAGGGCATGGAAGCCGGGCAGAGGGTTTTCCTTAGCCGGAGAAGTGTCCTGACAGTAGAACCACGTCTAATTCCAATCCTTTGGGTGACTCGGCAATTCAGCATAAGGAAAGAGGCAGTCTCTCCACCGCTGAATCGAGATGCCACCGAGTTCAAGACTGGGCCCGTTGGCACGTTCATTCTGTCGGTTTAAATAGAACAGCTCTCTAAATAAAAGTATATTGGGATCTTCTCCAAGATACACCTCGCAGAAGACTTGGAAGTTGCAAATGTTTGACACGGAATTGGGCCCGATGTCTTGAGGTCTGAGGTCAAAGAAATGCAAAACATCCCTGAAGAATTTTGAACCGGGTGGAGTGAAGCCTCCTTTCATGTGATTAGTAAACACGATTACCTCCCCCTTTTTGGGTTGAGGCTTCTCCTCTGACGGGTTAGGAGCACGATAAGACATGACCACCTTCGTCTTGGGCAGATGGCCGGATTTCACAAAATCAGACAAGGTGCTCTCTGTAACAGTGGATTTGACCCAGTTGCAGGTCACGGGAGCATTGGGAGCCTTGGGTGCCATTACGTAAATTGAAGCCTATGACAAAACAAGAGGTTCCGGTTTAGAGTTAACCTGGAGGAAAACATTTTAAAGTTTATTCAAGATGGCGGCTTAAGAAGGGGCCTAATGATATATGGGTAACCATGCAGTGATATTTAAGCCGCTACAGGTATCAAAGGCAGTTAAATTTTCTTAAGTCGCGAGGACAGAGGCAGTTTTGCATTTAAAGGTGGAACAAACAGGTTACACAAGTTGCGACTAATATTTTGGATCAAACGGCTATTCTGAAAAGAAAAAAATTTAGACCTAGGATTGGCACAGATGAAGCTCAAGGGTTCGAACGGGGCCTCTGTGTGACGGAAAGGGATCTATTTGCATTCGAAATGGGTGCGAAACAGCTACCGCATCAGTTTTATACCATCTTAAAGAGCAAGAAACGGTGGTGGCGATGAAATCTATAAGGGGTTCCCGACGAACAGTGAAGAGCACCAAAGAACTCGAAGTTCCTAATGCGGATCTGAGGAACAAGAAAGAGGAAACTTACAGATGCAGAGTTGCAGCGGAGGATCATCACGTTTTTCTGGTCAAAACAGGTTAATGCAGCGGTCTGAGTTGGAGAAGACGAGGATATCTGCGACGGCGGCGGCGACGGAACTCGACGGTAGAGAAACAGCAAGAGGAAGAAGATGAACGACTGAGGAAGTAAATGGAGATGACCTAGGTCGAGCCTATTTATTGGGAAGGGCCGACCGGGATGGTGCGAGAAACGAGGAGATTGGATATTATTATCCAGCGACCCGACGCCTCGGGTTTCGGGACAATCAGTAAAGGCAAAGATCCGTTGAAGATATAGCAGGATAAAATAAGGATTTAATTGGATATGACGTCATGGCGGGTTAACGTGGATCCAGAAGATGATGTCATGGCGGGTTAAACCCTTTTGTACAGACAGAAGACCGAAGGCTTATTTCTTAAGGTATTTTAAGATTGACATGAACCGGTTCAAATCAATCTGGGGCCTAATGTTGGGGATATAACTATTTGTGTAAGCCGCCCAGGAGGGGCCGGGACGCAAAGAAGACTCATCAGAAAGAAGCCCAAGACCAAGCATGAAGATGGCGGTTCAATAAAGGGTCTAAAGCCCGCAAGAGGCTTAAGGCCCATAGTGGTAAACCGTCATGATAATATGACTTGTAACATAAGCTAGATTTAACTAGTCACCGAGCCGAACACTGTCTATGAGCCGGCCGGGACTCTGTAGGCCACAGGGCGTCCACCCGTGTATATAAGGGGACGACCCGCTGGCGGCTTAGGGTAAGAAACAACTCATCGAGAACCAGGCATAGCGTATCTCGCTCCCTGGTCATCGAAACATCAAGCAATACCAACCCAACTAGACGTAGGCCTTACCTTCATCGTAAGGGGCCGAACAAGTATAAACCCCTTGTGTCTCTTGTCCTAACTAACCCCTTCCAGCTTCCTAGTTGCGATGGCTCCACGATTAAGTCCTTTCACTAGGACATCTGACGTGACAATTCCACGACAGCAAGATTTTCTAGTCTATAAACTGAATCATCAAAATCATCAAACGCTTTAAACATAGATTCAATCTCATAAGCACCCAGAAAAGCAACAAATTCTTCTATTTGTTCCACATCATAGTAATCATATCTACCATTAGCATAAGAAGCTAAGGTTTTATTATCATTGAATTTGCATGAAAAGGGAAGGTGTGGATCCTTCATCCTAGAGCAACAAGTATAATCATGCATCACGCATAGTTGAGGAGCATTCCAACGCAAAATAATAAATTGATCCCATAATAGTTTCCCTTTTTGTATCGAGCGATAATCCCTAAAGTATTCACGTTGATCTAACGTGTCTCCCATTATAAAGTTGAATGGGGTTTTCTCAGGATTATCAAAGTAGTACATGATATCTTTCACATAATGAGAATCGGGGGTTTTAGGAGTTACCCCATATACATGAGTAGCAAGTACCTCTAATTTTTTTGGAATTTTGTGTTCCCTATCCATAACTAAAGATAGAGAACAACTAAGAACGGCAAATAAAAATTACTTAGTGATAAAGCAAACAAGCACACACGAGAATATTCACCACATGCTATGACTCCCCGGCAACGGCGCCAGAAAAAGGTCTTGATAACCCACAAGTGTAGGGGATCGCAAAAGTTTTCGATAAGTAAGAGTGTCGAACCCAATGAGGAGCTAAAGGTAGAATAAATATTCCCTCAAGTTCTATCGACCACCGATACAACTCTACGCACGCTTGACGTTCGCTTTACCTAGAACAAGTATGAAACTAGAAGTACTTTGTAGGTGTGATAGGATAGGTTTGCAAGAAAATAAAGAGCACGTAAATAAAAGCTAGGGGCTGTTTAAATAAAGATGCAAGAAAGTAAATATAGCGAGTGTGGAAAAGTGGTGGTAGGAGTTGTGAAATTGTCCCTAAGCAATTGACTATGTTACTAGACCGGTAATCACTATTGCAATTCTATTTGAGGGAGAGGCATAAGCTAACATACTTTCTCTACTTGGATCATATGCACTTATGATTAGAACTCTAGCAAGCATCCGCAACTACTAAAGATTCATTAAGGTAAAACCAACCATAGCATTAAAGTATCAAGTCCTGTTTATCCCATACGCAACAACCTACTTACTCGGGTTTGTGTTTCAGTCACTCACGCAACCCACTATAAGCAAATCATGAACGCATTGCAACACCCTACAACGGTAATCCCTCACGCTTGCGCGACAAGGAGGGCACCATAGGACAGCACCAATAATAAAATATGCAACTCAAACCAATCATAGCAATTCATCAATCACCGATAGGACAACGGAAATCTACTCAGACATCATAGGATGGCAACACATCATTGGATAATAATATGAAGCATAAAGCACCATGTTCAAGTAGAGGGTACAGAGGGTTACGGGAGAGTGGACCGCTGGATATAGAAGGGGGAAGGTGATGGAGATGTTGGTGAAGATGACGGCGGTGTTGGTGAAGATCGCGGTGATGATGATGGCCCCCGGCAGTGCTCCGGCGCCACCGGAAGCAAGGGGAAGAGAGCCCCCCCTTCTTCTTCTTCTTCCTTGACCTCCTCCCTAGACGGGAGAAGGGTTTCCCTCTGGTCCTTGGCTCCCATGGCTTGGGAGGAGCGAGAGCCCCTCCGAGATTGGATCTATCTCTTTGTTTCTGCGTTTTCTGATTCTACCCCTTCACCATTTCTTTTATATCCGGAGATCCGTAACTCCGATTGGGGTGAATCTTTCACCCAGATTTTTCTCATAAAATTAGCTTTCTTGTGGCAAAAGAAGGGCATCAACCGCCTTACGGGTGGCCCATGAGAGTCCAGGGCGCGCCCAGGGGGGTGGGCGCGCCCCCCTGTCTCGTGGCCACCTCGGACACTGTTTCGCGTTGATTCTTCCTCCGGAAAATCCCAAATATTCCAAAATAATTCTCCGTCCGTTTTTATCCCATTTGGATTCCGTTTGATATTGGTTTTCTGCGAAACATAAAACATGCAACAGACAGGAACTGGCACTGGGCACTGGATCAATATGTTAATCCCAAAAAATAGTATAAAAAGTTGCCAAAAGTATATGAAAGTTGAAGAATATTGGCATGGGACAATCAAAAATTATAGATACGATGGAGATGTATCAATTCGACGCTTGTTACCTTTGAAGACCGTGCTTCTTCCAGACGGTTAGGCGTCAAGGTCTAGAGCATCCAAGAGGAATTGTGGATCACCGAATGACCGAGTCTGTGAAGGTTTGGAAGTCACCTGAAGACTTACCACGAGTGATTGGGTGAGGTCTGTGTGACTTTAGCTCAAGGAGAATACGGTGAGGACAATCTCTTTCGAAGTATCAGGATTTCATATGGAAACTTGTCTGTTACAACGGGATTTCATTTTTTAAAACTTATTTGAACTCCTGACTTTTTGTGTGTTCAAAATGCACCAATCAAAGCCACATCATCAATTTTCAACCCTTTCTGACTTCATTTGTTATTTTTCATGCATTTACTGATTATTTTGAGCTATAAGATCCTGAAATTGAAAAGCATTTCAAATGAACTCTGAAAAGGTTGAAAGTTGGCATGGTATCATCATTTCATCCACATAGCATGTGCAAGAAAGTTGAAAGGGTTACGGCAAAAACTGGATGCACTTCGTGTACAAAATGGACAATCTCTTTCGAAGTATCAGGATTTCATACGGAAACTTGTCTCTTACAACAGGCATTTCAAATGAACTACGAAAAGGTTGAAAGTTGGCATGGTATCATCATAATAGTTGTGGAGGAAGTCTTCACTTTTTCTTCGCTTGTGTCCTTTCCTTATTGCGCCGTAACCATGGATAATCTTCATCATTTATCAGGATGATTGGGTCAGCCTTGACTTTGAAGGGAGGAATTTCATGAAACTTTTCATAATCTTCGAACATGTCTGTCTTGCCCTCCACTCCCAAGATGTCCCTTTTTCCTGAAAGAACTATGTGGCGCTTTGGCTCATCGTATGATGTATTCGCTTCCTTATCTTTTCTTTTTCTCGGTTTGGTAGACATGTCCTTCACATAGATAACCTGTGCCACATCATTGGCTAGGACGAACGGTTCGTCAGTGTACCCAAGATTGTTCAGATCCACTGTTGTCATTCCATACAGTGGGTCTACATGTACCCCGCCTCCTGACAGATTGACCCATTTTCACTTAAATAAAGGGACCTTAAAATCATGTCCGTAGCCAAGTTCCCATATGTCCACTATGTAACCATAATATGTGTCCTTTCCCCTCTCGGTTGCTGCATCAAAGCAGACACCGCTGTTTTGGTTGGTGCTCTTTTGATCTTGAGCGATCGTGTAAAATGTATTCCCATTTATCTCGTATCCTTTGTAAGTCAATAAAGTCGAAGATGGTCCCCTGGACAACGAGTACAGCTCAGCACAAACAGTGTTCTCACCTCTGAGACGTGTTTCCAACCAACTACTGAAAGTCCTTACGTGTTCACTTGTAATCCAGTCATCGCATCGCTCCGGGTGTTTGGAGCGCAGACTGTTCTTGTGTTCACCAATATACGGGGTCACCAAGGTAGAGTTCATTAGTACTATGTAGTATGCTTGAGACCAAGAATATCCGTCCCTGCATATTATTAAGTCCCCTCCAAGCATGCCTTTTCCAGTCAGTCTACCCTCATACCGCGATTCAGGGAGACCTATCTTCTTAAGGCCAGGAATGAACTCAACACAAAACCCAATGACATCCTCTGTTTGATGGCCCATGGAGATGCTTCCTTCTGGCCTAGCGCGGTTACAGACATATTTCTTTAGGACTCCCATGAACCTCTCAAAGGGGTACATATTGTGTAGAAATACGGGGCCCAGAATGAGAATCTCGTCAACTAGATGAACTAGGACGTGCGTCATGATATTAAAGAAGGATGGTGGGAACACCAGCTCGAAACTGACAAGACATTGCACCACATCACTCCTTAGCCTTCGTATGATTTCTGGATCGATCACCTTCTGAAAGATTGCATTGAGGAATGCACATAGCTTCACAATGGCTAATCGGACATTTTTCGGTAGAAGCCCCCTCAATGCAACCGGAAGCAGTTGCGTCATAATCACGTGGCAGTCATGAGACTTTAGGTTCTAGAACTTTTTCTCTGCCATATTTATTAGTCCTTTTATATTCGACGAGAAGCCAGTCGGGACCTTCATACTAAGCAGGCATTCAAAGAAGATTTCCTTCTCTTCTTTGGTAAGAGCATAGCTGGCAGGACCTTCATACTACTTTGGAGGCATGCTGTCTTTTTCATGCAAAAGTTGCAGGTCCTCCGTGCCTCAGCTATATCTTTTGTCTTCCCATACACGCCCAAGAAGCCTAGCAGGTTCACGCAAAGGTTCTTCGTCATGTGCATCACGTCGATCGAAGAGCGGACCTCTAGGTCTTTCCAGTAGGGTAGGTCCCAAAATATAGATTTCTTCTTCCACATGGGTGCGTGTCCTGCAACGTCACTCAGAACAGATAGTCCGCCGGGACCCTTTCCAAAGATTACTTTTAAATCATTGACCATAGCAAGTACGTGATCACCGTTACGCATGGCGGGCTTCTTCCGGTGATCTGCCTCGCCTTTGAAATGCTTGCCTTTCTTTCGACATTGATGGTTGGTCGGAAGAAATCGACGATGGCCCAGGTACACATTCTTCCTGCATTTGTCCAGGTATATACTTTCGGTGTCAGCTAAACAGTGCGTGCATGCGTGGTATCCCTTGTTTGTCTATCCTAAAAGGTTACTGAGAGCGGGCCAATCATTGATGGTTACAAACAGCAACGCGTGCAGGTCAAACTCCTCCTGTCTGTGCTCATCCCACACACATACATCGTTTCCATTCCACAGCTGTAAAAGTTCTTCAACTAATGGCCTTAGGTACACATCAATGTCGTTGCTGGGTTGCTTAGGGCCTTGGATGAGAACTGGCATCATAATGAACTTCCGCTTCATGCACATCCAAGGAGGAAGGTTATACATACATAGAGTCACGGGCCAGGTGATGTGATTGCTGCTCTGCTCCCCGAAAGGATTAATGCCATCCGCACTTAAACCAAACCATACGTTCCTTGGGTCACGTGCAAACTCAGCCCAGTACTCTCTCTCGATTTTTCTCCACTGCGACCCGTCAGCGGGGGCTCTCAACTTCCCGTCTTTCTTACAGTCCTCACTGTGCCATCTCGTCAACTTGGCATGCTCTTTGTTTCTGAAAAGTCATTTCAACCGTGGTATTATAGGAGCATACCACATCACCTTCGCAGGAACCCTCTTCCTGCGGGGCTTGCCGTCAACATCACCAGGGTCATCTCGTCTGATTTTATACTGCAATGCACCGCATACCGAGCATGCGTTCAAATCCTCGTACGCACCGCGGTAGAGGATGCGGTCATTAGGGCATGCATGTATCTTCTGCACCTCCAATCCTAGAGGGCATACGACCTCCTTTGCTGCGTACGTACTGTCGAGCAATCATTTATCCTTTAGGAAGCTTCTTCTTCAATATTTTCAGTAGCTTCTCAAATCCTCTGTCAGGCACAGCATTCTCTGCCTTCCACTGCAGCAATTCCAGTACGGTACCCAACTTTGTGTTGCCATCTTCGCAATTGGGGTACAACCCTTTTTTGTGATCGTCTAACATGCGATCGAACTTCAGCTTCTCCTTTTGACTTTCGCATTGCGTCTTTGCATCGACAATGACCCGGCGGAGATCATCATCATCGGGCACATCATCTGGTTCCTCTTGATCTTCTGTAGCTTCCCCCGTTGCAGCATCATCGGGCACATCGTCTGGTTCCTCTTGATCTTCAGCAGCTCCCCCCGTTGCAGCGTCACCGTATTCAGGGGGCAAATAGTTTTCATCGTCCTCTTCTTCTTCGCCGTCTTCCATCATAACCCCTATTTCTTCGTGCCTCGTCCAAACATTATAGTGTGGCATGAAACCCTTGTAAAGCAGGTGGGTGTGAAGGATTTTCCTGTCAGAGTAAGACTTCGTATTCCCGCATTTAGGACATGGACAACACATAAAACCATTTTGCTTGTTTGCCTCAGCCACTTCGAGAAAATTATGCACGCCCTTAATGTACTCGGAGGTGTGTCTGTCACCATACATCCATTGCCGGTTCATCTGCGTGCATTATATATAATTATGTGTGTCAAAAGTAAGAAAATCAGACAAATATCTGTCTAAAGTAAGAAAATCAAACAAGTATCTATCTAAAGTAAAAAAATCAGAAAGAAGACAAGAACAAGAGGCTCACCACGGTGGTGCCGGCGACAAGATCGGTGCAGGCGATCAATGGCGGTGAAAACGGGGACGGGGCGTGACGGACCGCTAAATCTAGACAAATCTCGGGAAAAATGGAGCTCCGAGGTCTTCGAGAGGAGAAAGCTTAACTAGTGTGGCTCGGGCATTTCATCGAACACCTCATATGCATAGAAGGTGAGCTAGAGCACCCAAATGCCCTCCCCTCGCCGGCCAGAAAAAACATAGTGCTCTGCCGCGGCGGTGGGTATATATAGACAAATTATTTGTCCCGGTTCGTGGCATAAACCAGGACTAAAGCCCCCCCCCCTCTATACCGGTTCAAGGCACGAACCGGTATCAATGGACGTGGGCCAGGAGCGCGGCCCATTGGTCCCGGTTCGTGCCTAGAACCGGGACAAATGGATCCAGACGAACCGGGACCAATGCCCACGAGGCCCCGGCCGGCCCCCCGGGCTCATGAACCGGGTCTAATGCCTATATGGGTCCCGGTTCGTGAAGAACCGGGACTAATGGGCTGGCCAGACCCGAACCAAAGCCTTGTTTTCTACTAGTGAGGCTTGAGGGTCTGCTTTGGAGATGTCCTAACATGAAACATCAAGTTTTGCCAGGAAAAAAAAGGGGGGAAAAGAACTTCCTCTTGGTATCTATGTCGATTTTTTTCATCTTGTTTATTTTTTATTTTAACGGGTAAATAACTTTATTCCTTATATAATGGTAAGATCATGTACAACGAGGTGAGAAATAAAGTCTGGTATGGGACCATCCCAGTACCCAGATGAGTGTCCGTTCCTCCCCGTCCATTCTCAGGTTTGACAGGTAGAGACAAAAGATTCTCGTCAGGAACAATATCGTCTGCGATACCGGCCAATGGGATGCATCCTAATACGATACATACATATAGTATTCGTTTTCTTCCTTTTGCTTGATTGAGGTGGAGTATGGTACCATTGATTCCACTAAAAAAAAAGAGCGTATAGATGCTGACTCTTCCAGCACGCACAGTATTCTCGAACTGTTTGTGCAGCTGGACCGGCACGTACGTGCATGATTGAGGCCTGCATGGTGCATTCATATATCTGGTGAATCGACCCTAGTGCAACTTTCTCTTTTTTGTAGTGCGATTTTATTCCATGGGAATCAACCGTGCGTACGGAGTACGTGCCAAAGCCCAGCGACGGCAGCAAGGAAACCGCGCGGCGCGGGCATGTGGGACGGATGGCCGGTGGTCGTATGGTCGAAACGTGAAGAGATGAGATGGCCGGCCGGCTGATCGGACACTGACGCGAAAATAACTGCGTGCTACATCCACAGGAATTGAAGGACGACAACTCAGCAGTCGCGAGCACCCGCGCGGGGTACTTACTCACTGGTACTCTAGCTCAGCTGGATTGAG